>NC_080736.1:16572058-16617058 GCF_019097595.1 Hemibagrus wyckioides | reverse complement strand
CATTCATACAGTTCATGTGAAGAATTTGACAAAATCTGAGAAGAGTCTGATCTAAAATCCGATTAAAATCCAATCTGTCCTAGAATCTGTTAAAATAATAACAGCTTTAAACCTAATATTAAAGTAAAGTTGTTGAGTTTATGAGGCTGATCCCCTGATGAGGTGATCCCAGTCACACACACACACACACACACACAGACACACACACAGACACACACACAGACACAGACACACACACACACACACACACACACACACACAGACACAGACACACACACACACACACACAGACACACACACACAGACACACACACACACACACAGACACACACACTAACCCGGAATTATTCCCTTTAGCCACTTCCTGTCTGACTGCGCCCAGCTGTGTGTGTGTGTGTGTGTGTGTGTGTGTGTGTGTGTGTGTAACAGAGAGAGGGAGAGACGGAGTGCCGGTCTGTAATCAGACTTTTTTTTTAGCTCTACACACAAGCGCAGATACACAATAGCAGTGTTGTGTGTTTGTGTGGGAGACGCGGTGACGCCGGGTTCAGTGTGTTCTCAACAGTCAGAGACACTCGTTTATCTGAAAGGATGAAACACAGAATGATGAAAGACCCTCAAATCTTTTTCTGTCCACATCCAGTTTTACACAAATTCAGGATCGTCTTATACACCCCCCCCCACACACACACACAAACACACACATGATCATTAATCAGCTTCTTATCATGTTCTTCATCCTCCGCACTGAGCCACGCCCACTGGAAGTGACATCACAGTAGTGAAACGCAATATCGGCCCTCTTGCACGTACACCAGCACACGGACACCTGTGATTGGCTAGTGCTGCTGTGATTGATGACAGAGAGTCAGAGTAAGCTCCTCCCACTCACAGAGCACTGATCAATATTTCATTAAATTCATCAAGAGTTTCTAAACTCTCAGATACGCATGAATTACAGACAGAAGCCCATTCCAGTAAATTCATCAGAAAACAAAAAAAACAGATAAAATGAACACAAATTTGATTGGATCCTGTAACAAAAGATGAAAAAGACTTCATCTTTTCTTTGTTAGGATTCATTTTTATTCTATTCATGCTTTTAACGCAGTGTCCAGACTGAAATCCTGTAAGAGACACAGTTCCTAACACGTCTCACTCATACGCCTCATAAACCCTGCTGTGTCTTCTCTGATGTCCAGTCTAACTGGCCGGTGTTCATGTGAAGGAGCTGCTGGAGCGTGACAGCCCGTGGTCTTTACCGAGTGACCTCTCTGTATGAAGACTCCAGGAAGCCATCAGTCATTTGAAAGCCTGCGTTCCCGCCCTGTTATCACGTCTTCACGTCTGCTATTCACCCGCTCTGTCACGTTCACGCCTCAGCCGCACAATCCACACAATCGCAATAAAAATATGGTAGGGCGCATACAGTGTTCTGGACAGAGCCCTTTTTCTTTCTCCACACTACTACCACTCTCACAGGAGAGCTGCAATATTTTTTTTGCCTTTTTCTTTTCTGCTCAAGATTTCCTGTACACAGATTTACATGACAACAGGTGTGTGTACACTGCTAACATGCTAACAGTCCAGGAACACCTGACCGGCTTCAGAATCAGAGCATCCTGGAACACCGAGCTGACCGCAAACACAGCACATTACCTAGCTACGATCACTTACGTTACTTCAGTTAGCTTAGAGTTTAGAAGGGTCCGGTTCACTTTCTGTCCACTCACCGAGCGTCGTCTCGAGACACTTTTCCTCACCTAGACGACGACTGCGATGACCTTCTCATACTCCAGTTTTGTGTTTTAAGACATTTTATCACTTGCATTGTAAAAAGATGAAAGAAACTCTTCCTGTTCTGGAAACTTCCACAGAAAAGACTGTTGATGCTGTTGACTGGCGTGATCTGGTCATTAGAAAAAAATGTAATTAAAATTATGTGATTATTACTTTGCAGAGTATCACGCTGAGATCGGATGTGAGTTTTGGACTTTTTTTTTTTTTAACAAGCACAGGTCACATGACCAGTGTTTATATCAGTTACTATAATATTAATATTATTAATAGTAGCTGTTTATCCTGAAGTAATCGGGTGCTATTTTTCTCTCACTCAGTGTGTGTGTGTGTGTGTGTGTGTGTGTGTGTGTATGTGTGTTTTAAATAACACAGTAATTTTGACCCCAGGCATCATTCTGTTCCTGATAAGAATTTAATATTCGCCATAACTCACAATATTATGCTATATTATACAATATTATTGGATGTTGGTGGACGAAAACATCACGTTATGGTATTCGTAACTCTAACATAAAGAAATCGAGCTTAAATCCCAGGTATGACGTCACCACTGGACCGTTATTAGCAGCGATCGTTAAATCCAGACCGTTAGTTTTATTTCCTTTTTTATTTTTTAAAAACATTTAAACTCCTGCTTGTCGTGTGCCCTGGACACGACTGGCCATTCATTTCCCCAGGAAAGCAGCTGTACTAGCCGTGTCTCCTCATGCCCTTGCCCTGTGTCTCCCACAATGCACTGCATGTTGAGTTCACTACTTTTCCTGCACCTAACTGGGGATTAGTAGTTTATTGTCTGGTCTCAGGGGTTAGTGGAGGCGGTGTGAGGGAACCTGAAGGCTGTGTGATAAAGTTCAGGAGTGAGGAGAAGCTAGTAACGGTGTTATAAAGGAACAGGAGAAGTTAGTAACGGTGTTATAAAGGAACAGGAGAAGTTAGTAACGGTGTTATAAAGGAACAGGAGAAGTTAGTAACGGTGTTATAAAGGAACAGGAGAAGTTAGTAAGGGTGTTATAAAGGAACAGGAGAAGTTAGTAAGGGTGTTATAAAGGAACAGGAGAAGTTAGTAACGGTGTTATAAAGGAACAGGAGAAGTTAGTAACGGTGTTATAAAGGAACAGGAGAAGTTAGTAAGGGTGTTATAAAGGAACAGGAGAAGTTAGTAACGGTGTTATAAAGGAACAGGAGAAGTTAGTAACGGTGTTATAAAGGAACAGGAGAAGTTAGTAAGGGTGTTATAAAGGAACAGGAGAAGTTAGTAACGGTGTTATAAAGGAACAGGAGAAGTTAGTAAGGGTGTTATAAAGGAACAGGAGAAGTTAGTAACGGTGTTATAAAGGAACAGGAGAAGTTAGTAACGGTGTTATAAAGGAACAGGAGAAGTTAGTAACGGTGTTATAAAGGAACAGGAGAAGTTAGTAACGGTGTTATAAAGGAACAGGAGAAGTTAGTAAGGGTGTTATAAAGGAACAGGAGAAGTTAGTAACGGTGTTATAAAGGAACAGGAGAAGTTAGTAACGGTGTTATAAAGGAACAGGAGAAGTTAGTAAGGGTGTTATAAAGGAACAGGAGAAGTTAGTAACGGTGTTATAAAGGAACAGGAGAAGTTAGTAACGGTGTTATAAAGGAACAGGAGAAGTTAGTAACGGTGTTATAAAGGAACAGGAGAAGTTAGTAACGGTGTTATAAAGGAACAGGAGAAGTTAGTAACGGTGTTATAAAGGAACAGGAGAAGTTAGTAAGGGTGTTATAAAGGAACAGGAGAAGTTAGTAACGGTGTTATAAAGGAACAGGAGAAGTTAGTAAGGGTGTTATAAAGGAACAGGAGAAGTTAGTAACGGTGTTATAAAGGAACAGGAGAAGTTAGTAACGGTGTTATAAAGGAACAGGAGAAGTTAGTAAGGGTGTTATAAAGGAACAGGAGAAGTTAGTAACGGTGTTATAAAGGAACAGGAGAAGTTAGTAACGGTGTTATAAAGGAACAGGAGAAGTTAGTAAGGGTGTTATAAAGGAACAGGAGAAGTTAGTAACGGTGTTATAAAGGAACAGGAGAAGTTAGTAACGGTGTTATAAAGGAACAGGAGAAGTTAGTAACGGTGTTATAAAGGAACAGGAGGGAGAGGAAAATGAGAGATGCTGTGACGTCATGTGAAAGGAATATAAATAAAAAAAACAAACAACAAGCTTTAACACAACCTTCTGACGCTTAGGTAGAAACATGTCGCTGCTTAGAAGGGGGTTTCAGCCCACTGTGTGTGTGTGTGTGTGTGTGTGTGTGTGTGTGTGTGTAAGAAAACGGACGGCAGCACAGCAGTGAATTAAGATGCCTCTCTTCAGTTTAAGTCTCCATTTCGGCTTCAAGTTACAAACTCGCTGTAAAAGTTTCACACGATACTGTTATTTCACCTGATGAAGCCACACACACACACACACACACACACACACACGTACATCTTTCATTCAAATGAGGAAAGAAGAGCTCGCGCGCGGTTCGCCTTTCGTTTAATAACCAAAACAACAAACACGCAAACAAAGTAAAATGGAATAAAAGGCAGAGAAAAGCTCGTTTACTCACCCCGAGATGATCCGGAGAGCCGGTGTGTGTACGTGTGTGTGTGTACGCTCGCATGTGTGTGTGTGTGTGTGTGTGTGTGAACTGATCGTACTCGGGTCGGTCACTCCTTTGTAGGATCTCGAGCCGATTCCTCTCGCGCTAGGCAAGGCAAGCGCTGGGTGACGTCACGGCAAAGGGGCGGGGCGAAGCCACTTGTTTCTGGTAGATGAGCATCAACTGTTGAATGTTTTGGAAATTAATGGAAAAATGGAATTATTACTGGCTGTTTTATTCGGCTTTTTGTTTGTTTCTTTTTGTTTGTTTGTTTGTTTGTAATTAAGAAAACTTTACAAAACATGTTTACCAAAAAAAATTAAGAAGTTTGTTTACAGTGTTTACTTGTAGTGTTGCTACAGTCACAGTGAGAGAGGAATATGACCCACACCTGATCTTTATGTTGTATGTTTCTGTAGCACCAGGTCCTGGAGAAACGTTTCACTTCACTGTGTACTGCATCAGATAGATGTGGCTGAAATGACAATAAAGCCTCTTGAATCTTAAACTAGTATTTATTTTATTTTTCATAATAAATTCCACATATTTCTGTGAATGAGGATCTATTTCACCAAAAAACACTGTGTATATATACACACTGAGGTAACAAAACCCAAATAAAAGGTTTATTACGCACTGACTGAAGCACTTGACTGTACAGTTTATTCCAGAACATTCCACACTTTATTATCAGAATATTTTAGATTATTTTTCAGTATAAAATCATGTAACGGTTTTAAGAAATTTCCTTGGAATATCTTTTCCAAATTACTGACAGGAATAAACAGAAGATCTCATGAATGCAGCTGATCTAAGAAATGTTTTTTTGTTCTGAATAAAGAGAAATAGTGATATAATAAAGTGTTTTATATATATATATATATATAACAATGTGATGTAAAGTTTGTGATATAAAGTTTCCATGCAATTCAATGTGGTTTATAACGATCATAATAACGAATAAACTGAGATCTATGTCTATATATGTAGCAAACAAGCTCTACAGGGATATGAGACCATGTGATCCCAAAGTGGGTGGAGCTTAGAGTCTCAGACCAGTGAAATAAACAGAATTCTGTCGAGTTTTGACATTTTCTTATTGTCACGGTTTTAAGAGAAGACAAAGAATCAGAGTACTGAAACACAAACTAACTAGCATAACTAGCTGGTTAGTTAGCTGTATAACACTAACTATCTGATTACATTCACAGCCTGTCATCTCACGTGTTTTCCCAAACCCAGAGCCGCAGGGACGACGCTTATGAATAATTGTTAAAACCTGAATGATTAGAAGAAGAAGAAGAAGAAGAAGAATATTAATATAAGACTGCAGATCTGAGCAGTAGCACTGCTATTTATAGATGAAAACAATCTGAAATGAAATAAAAGAGAGAAACAGAAGCACTGTTAAAATAATGAGAAAAATAAGAAGCTAAAACAATAAGAGAGAGAACAGAGCGGGAGAGGAAGAGAACAATAGACCAAAAAGTGAGAGAATGATGATAAAGTGAGAGAAAGAAAGAGAATAATGAGAGAAATGGAGACAGAGAGACACATAATGGGGGGAGAGAGAGAGAGGGAGAGAGAGAGAGAGAGCAAGAGACACCACTTCAGATTTAAATGGCAATTATTTCTTATAGAGAACGTGCAGATGTTGCCAGATTCCCCCCCCATGTGAATGTATCTGTAATCTATTCAGATTTGTCAAGACACAATGATAGAGAACTAGAGCATAATTCTATCATTTTAAAATATTAATAACTTCATTACATAGAGAATTGATCGATTTATTTTTCGGTTTTTTATTACGATGAAAAAAATGCAACCTGGCAACCTGTATTGCTTTTTATAAAGCTCTAAAAAGTGTGAAAGTGTTTCAATTGTCATTCAGTCTCTCTCTCACACACACACACACACACACACACACAGGAGGATTGATGGTCTAATCACTGAGGGCTGAAGCAGTGTAAACACACACACACACACACATATACACACACACACACCTCTGTGTCTCCCCCTCTCTCAGGCTGGGCTCAGAAGTGTGAAGGAAAGGTGACGAGATCTCTGATAAGACACTGTTTTTGTTCAATTTCCTCACAAAGGAAAAAAAATATTTCAAAGATTTTTAAAGATAAGGAACAACACATTCAGGCGACTGTAATGAAGAGAAGAACCCGAGTTCCTCTCAGCACCGCTGCTTCTCATTACTTTATGCTTCTAGAGGAAAAATTCACTCGTTCCAGCAGCAACAGAAGAAGGTTGTGTAAAGGTTTGGCCTAGAAATGGGTTTGATGATTTTCACATTTCGATTCAGTGAAAAACGTGACTCCATAATGCACTGACCCAAATCCACAAACAGGCCACTGCTGAGTCTTCTGGTGATGACACTGAACCACTGGTAGCAAAGAGGAAGTAAAAACAATAAAACTCATCGCTGTTCCTCAGTGTGAATAAAAGGTGCCAAAACTTTTGACACCAGAAAACTGGAGCTGTGATTTTCCCAGTACAAAACGTTCTAGTGCTGCTTCAAATCAGCTGTAACATGAACTACATGAACTACGTCACTGCTGTGCTGCTGATAGAGCTATGACGTGTGTGTGTGTGTGTGTGTATGTGTGTGTGTGTGTGTGTCAGTAGAAACAGCACAGAGAAGCACAGTGAGTTTCAGCATGAAAGTGATTCGCTCTAGGACACGTATCAGAATCCTGATAAGAAGCTGATAAATGATCATGTGTGTGTGTGTGTGTGTGTCTGTGGTCGGATGTAAACCGCGAAACAAATCTGAGCAGACGAGCTCACTCATTTGGCTTTGGCTTCTGTTCATATGTAAATTAACCAAGGGGCAATGGAAACAAACACACACACACACACACACACACACACACAGTCGCTCTTTGCATACAACCCTTATACCAGGAAAACATGCTTGCATAAACATTAGGATTCTATTCTTTCAATTTCCCCACACACACACACACATTGAAAGGGAAAAAAGAGAAATTGAGAGACAAGAGAGAGCGAGAGCGAGAGAGAGACACAGAGAGAGAGAGAGAGAGAGAGAGAGAGAGAGTATTTTTGGCTCCCTTTAGCTCTGCACACACACACACACACACACACACACACACACGTTTAAAGGTTCAGTAAAACTCCTCTGAGCCTCAACTTTCTTCAATAAAAGACAGAAAGAAAGAATCAGTCTCCTGTGTGACCATGACTGGCTTATTACTATTCCATTACACACACACACACGCATACACACACACACACACACATGCATACACACACACACACACACACTCAGAGTGTTTTTACTTCATTTCAGGGTTTCTTTGGTTAATTCTCTCCTGAGTAAGCCTACATGAGCCTGACGGTGACCTCAGATCCTTAATCTCAGTGGAGTTCTGTTAAAGGAAAGCAATCAACAACAAACAACATAGAGGAGGCGGAGTTACTGAGGAAATGAGCTAGCGTGAGACGTGTAAATAAACAGCTACACGCTGAGCTAACATTAAACTCTTATGAATACACCGAGGATCACTAAGGAAAATGTTACACTGTGATAACAGATTAGTCAACCTACACAATGCTAACAGGCTAGTCAACCTACACAATGCTAACAGGCTAGTCAACCTACACAATACTAACAGGCTAGTCAAACTACACAATGCTAACAGGCTAGTCAAACTGCTCAATGCTAACAAGCTAGTCAAACTATTCAATTTTAACAGGCTAGTTACTCTACTCAATACTAACAGGCTAGTCAACCTACTAATCAACCTTTGTTAATCTGAAATCATGATGTATATGAATTGTGACCTAACTAACTAATTTGCATAAACTATCATATAAACACTGCTGGAACTAGCTACTGCGTACTCTAGCATGGAGTGATGATCTCACAGGAATGCTACCATTTAAGAGGAAGCAACTCTATCAATTCCATCTATTGTCCTCTCTCTCTCTCTCTCTCTAAAAAAGCACAAGGGAGCGTAGCAAGACTCTTCAGAAATCATTACACACACACACACATACACACACACACACACTTAACACACAGATCAAGGGGAAGCCTTGTCAGGTTGACATGGCAACAGTCATGTCTAAGTAAGCACATAAAACAGGCCTTTGTGACAGGCTTCAAAGATTCACATCTCTCTCTCTCTCTCTTGCTCTCTCTCTCGCTCTCGCTCTCCCAAAATCAAAGCTAATAAACTGACATGATTCATTATATGAGATAAAGCATGCTCATTTTAATTGAACAGCATGTTTTTTCTAATAAAGTTAGCTATTAGTGCTAGTTTCCTAATCAGCTAGCTCATTAGTGACAATAGATAGATTACAGTTTCAATACATTTACTAAATTTTACAAATTGTGTTGGCTAGCTAGCAAGTATCCTCAGCTACTGGACACGAGCGTGATCTCCATCACGTTTGAAACAGATAGTCAATCCTATAAGTTAGCTCATTTCCTCAGCATCCTCTAGAATCCTGGAACAAGTTCAGATCTACTTCACCAGTCAATAACCACACCAAACCACATGAGCAAAGCAACTAACGTTGTTAACTGTTTTGTTTGAGCACAACAACAAAAGTCTAGTTGTGCTAATAAATGTATTAGCTAGATAACTAGCTTTCTCAGCATTTTTCTATCAGCAATGACTGAGCAATCTTGATTGAGCCTACTAATCTTTAAATAAAATATTATATATATATATTAAAGGCTTAGTATCTTAACATTCAGCGCTTCTCAACTGTTTCTTAGTTAGTGTAATTCTAGCTGTTCTGAGTATTTTCTAATCAATTTATCAACACATCTGAGGTAAATGTTAATGTTCTGGACAATCCCATCTCACTTCTGCTGTCAATCCATCATTTCTCTGTCCGTAAAACAGCTAGGCAGCAGCTAGCTGAAGCGCGAGTCACAGTCATTACCTAGCTAATGTTTGGGATTTATGTTATCTAGTTGCCTAGCAACAATGTTCTCAAGATTTTAACCCTTCAAAAGCAGTAATCATGCTCTCATTCATATGCTGAAAAATATGAACCTACATGCTACATGTGCTAATTACCAGGGAATTAAAATGCCAACGTTTTTCTTTTTCTTTTTAATAATCTAGAAGACAGATAATGGGCTCTTTATTTTAGAGCATGGCCTTTACACTCTGAATGCCGACGCTGACCAACTCCATGTTGGTCTTTATAATCTTTAATTAGTGCTTCTCTCTTTGGAGAATTGTGAGGTCGAGTCTGGGATCTTTTCACACACACACACAGAGTGTATCAGTGGGAAGTGAATATCCACTAAAGTGCCGTCTCTGCTGCCTTCTGGGGAATTCATTAGCGTTCCTTTATGATTTTTATTCCTCTGAATTCCTTTTACACACTTTCTCAAGGTTGCTGCATACGGTCTGTGTGTGTGTGTGTGTGTTAGCTAAATTAGTACCTTAACTGTGAGCCATTTTGTTTTTATTTAGGATAGTGTTTAAAACTTCAGAGGAGGTGTGGCTTCTGGGTCAGTCAGCCTCAGTGAAGAGGGTGTGGCCTCAGTATCTATCCGTACCAGTTAATTAGTCTTGGCCTCATGTATTAGTAAAGGAGGTAGTTGCAAAGAAGGCATGGTATCTGTATCTATAAGTAATAGGGAAGGAGGCGTGGCCTCTGTATCTATCAGTAACAGTGAAGGAGGCGCGGCCTCTGTATCTATTAGTAAGAGTGAAGGAGGCGTGGCCTCTGTATCTATTAGTAAGAGTGAAGGAGGCGTGGCCTCTGTATCTATTAGTAAGAGTGAAGGAGGCGTGGCCTCTGTATCTATTAGTAAGAGTGAAGCAGACATGGCTTCCCTATCTATCAGTGAGAGTGAAGGAGGCGTGGCCTCTGTATCTATTAGTAAGAGTGAAGCAGACATGGCTTCCCTATCTATCAGTGAGAGTGAAGGAGGCGTGGCCTCTGTATCTATTAGTAAGAGTGAAGCAGACATGGCTTCCCTATCTATCAGTGAGAGTGAAGGAGGCGTGGCCTCTGTATCTATTAGTAAGAGTGAAGCAGACATGGCTTCCCTATCTATCAGTGAGAGTGAAGGAGGCGTGGCCTCTGTATCTATCAGTAAGAGTGAAGCAGACATGGCTTCCCTATCTATCAGTGAGAGTGAAGGAGGTGTGGCCTCTGTATCTATCAGTAAGAGTGAATGATAGATGCCATGTTCACATTTATGCGCTTATTCATTTTTATTATTATTGTTTGCTTCTCGTTTCAAAAAATATTTATGAATAATTTACTGTTCACCTCACACTTTTTAATAGTTTTTAATGGCACTTCAGCAGAGAGGCTTTTTAGTGTAGGTCCTCTTTCCCCTGGTGTTCCTCCATTTCTCAGGATGCTCAGCATTTTTGTCTCCTCTTGACCTGCTCTCCTGCTGTCTGTTTCTCCCCCATGTCACTTCCTGTCTCTCTCTCTGTGTGAGGCTTGGTGCTCTCTTGAACAGAGAACATCTCTGCTATGAAGTCTGTACGGCTTCAAAGGTCCAGATAATTGAAGCAGCATGTTGTAATGTGTGTGTGTGTGTGTGTGAACATATATCTGAGCAGGGTTACCATAGTAACAGGGGCCATGTTTCAACTCATTCCTGTAAAATGAAAGGAAGCACATATGTTTAAATCAATCCAAATAAAATGTGGAAGGAAGCAGCAGCTAGCATCACAGCTAGAACAGTTCACCATCACTAGAGAGGCCACACCCACAACTGAGAACAGTAGCTTTGCCCCACGCCCACTGGAAACACAGTAGCAGGAGAGACTGGGTGGTGTGGTTTCAGTTATACTCCCTCTGATCTTACACATGTACATGAGTATGATATCAGATGTGATCAAGATGATCTGGAACCAAATAACCAGCAGCAAGTAAAATAACACACAAACAGTGAAGACTGTTTATTTAGAAATTTTCTGAAAAGCTTATAACAATAATGAAGGAGAGAAATATCCAGAACCGCTCAGTGTTCAGCTGGAAAGCTGCAAGAACAACAAAAGCTCTGTGTCTGGCCTTTTCTCACCCTGATCATGAGCAGCAGCTGACCTGCAGAGCAAATGGTCTCACCGTGGGGGATTTCCATCCTGCACTTTCATAGGATTGTTCAAAATGTGAATAAAAAAATACAGCAGGGAAAAGACAGAAAATCGTAAAATGGCCTCTGTGCCTGTCAGTCTCAATAAAGGGGGTGTGGCCTCTGTGTCTGTCAGTATAGATGAAGGAGGCATGGTCTCTATGCCTGTCAGTCTCAATAAAGGAGGTGTGGTCTCTGTGCCTGTCAGTCTCAATAAAGGAGGCATGGTCTCTGTGCCTGTCAATCTCAATAAAGGGGGCGTGGCCTCTGTGTCTGTCAGTATAGATGAAGGAGGCATGGTCTCTATGCCTGTCAGTCTCAATAAAGGAGGTGTGGTCTCTGTGCCTGTCAGTCTCAATAAAGGAGGCATGGTCTCTGCGCCTGTCAGTCTCAATAAAGGGGGCGTGGCCTCTGTGTCTGTCAGTATAGATGAAGGAGGCATGGTCTCTATGCCTGTCAGTCTCAATAAAGGAGGTGTGGTCTCTGTGCCTGTCAGTCTCAATAAAGGAGGCATGGTCTCTGTGCCTGTCAGTCTCAATAAAGGGGGCGTGGCCTCTGTGTCTGTCAATATAGATGAAGAAGGCCTGGTCTCTATGCCTGTCAGTATAGATGAAGGAGGTGTGGCCTCAGTATCTTCCATTTCTACTGTTGGGGGTGTGGTCTCGCCTCAGCTCTAACCCTGCTGACGGTTTAAACTGTTTGAAACATACAGATTCACTGAATTGCTTGAAAACAAGTGATATGAATCATATGAAGTTGAATCGTTTATAAACCAGATAGTTGATAAGGTCTGGATAGACTTGGTCTGATCTCAGGAGAGATACACAATTTTATCCCTGCTCAGTCTGAGATACAATGAGAGTCTGAGATGCAACAAGAGTCTGATATATAGCATGAGTCTGAGATATAATGAGAGTCTAATATATAGCATGAGTCTGAGATGTAATGAGAGAGTGAAATATATAACGAGAGTCTGAGATACAATGAGAGTCTGAGATATAAAATGAGTCTGAGATATAGCATGAGTCTGAGATATGAGAGTATGAGATATAACGAGAGTCTGAGATACAGTGAGAGTCTGAGATACAATGAGAGTCTGATATATAAAGAGAGTCTGAGATATATGACGAGAGTCTGATATACAGTATAAAGAGAGTCTGAGCTATATAACAAGAGTCTGAGATATATGACGAGAGTCTGAGATATATAACGAGAGTCTAAGACATATAACGATAGTCTGAAATATAATGAGAGCCTGAGATATATGACGAGAGTCTGAGATATAATGAGAGTCTGAGATAAATAACGAGAGTCTGATATACAGTATAAAGAGAGTCTGAGATATAATGACAGTCTGAGATATATAACAAGAGTATAAGATATATAACAAAAGTCTGAGGTATATAACAAGAGTCTGAGATATATTACAAGAGTCTGAGATATAAAAAGTGTCTGAGATGAGAGTCTGAGACATAACAAGAGTGTAAGATATATAACAAGAGTCTGAGATATATAAGAAGAGTCTGAGACATATTACAAGAGTCTGAGATATATAAGAAGAGTCTGAGACATATTACAAGAGTCTGAGATATATAACGAGTGTCTGAGATATAACAAGAGTATGAGATATATCTGAGATATGAAGAGAGTCTGAGATATATAACTAGAATCTGAGATATATGATGAGAGTCTGAGATAAATAACAAGAGTCTGATATATAATGAGAGTCTGAGATATATAACAAGAGTCTGAGATATATAAGAAGTCTGAGACATATAACGAGAGTCTGAGATATAAAGAGAGTCTGAGATATATAACAAGAGTCTGAGATATATGAGAAGTCTGAGACATATAACGAGAGTCTGAGATATAAAGAGAGTCTGAGATATATAACAAGAGTATGAGAAATATGACGAGGGTCTGAGATATATAACAAGAGTCTGAAATAAAATGAGAGGCTGAGATATATATTGAGAGTCTGAGATGTATAATGAGAGTCTGAGATATAAAGAGAGTCTGAGATATATAACGAGAGTCTGAGATATAGGATGAGTCTGAGACATATAACAAGAGTCTACGATGTATAACGAGAGTCTGAGATATAGGAAGAGTCAGACACATAACGAGATTCTGAGATATAAAGGGAGTCTGAGACATAATGAAAGTATAAGATATATGATGAGGGTCTGAGATATATAAGAAGAGTCTGAGATATATAAGAAGAGTCTGAGACATATATAATGAGAGTCTGAGACATATATAATGAGAGTCTGAGATATATAACGAGAGTCTGAAATTTAGGATTAGTCTGAGACATGTAACGAGATTCTGAGCTTACAGCTTGACAACGACGTCTCATGCTGTTCATGAGTCGACTTATTGTCTGCTGAGGCATGGCATTCCACTCTTCTTGAAGGGCGGCCCTTAGGTCATTGAGGTTCTGGGGTGCAGGGTTACGAGCCTCTACACGGCGACTCGGCTGATCCCATAGGTTTTCTATGGGATTCAGGTCTGGAGAAAGTGCAGGCCACTCCATTTGAGGTACCCCAGCCTCCAGCAGCCGTTCCCTAATGATGTGACCTCCATGAGCTGGAGCATTGTCGTCCATGAAGATGAAATTAGGTCTGTGTTGTTCATGCAGGGGCACAATGACTGGATTAATGATGTTATTCAGGTAGTATTGGCTTGTCACTGTACCATTCACAAGATGTAGGGCAGTTCTGTATTGAGTGGACACACCTGCCCAGACTGTAACACCACCACAACAGTGGCTGATGCATAGCGCTCTCCTTGACGTCTCCAACATCGTTGGCGGCCATCATTTCTGCTCAACGTGAATCGACTTTCATCAGAGAACAGCACTGAGGCCCACCGGTCCCTCGTCCAGTGTAAATGCTCCCTGGCTTGATGCCTGTGCCTGGGGGTGTGGTCAGGTACCCTTGCAGGTCGTCTAGCACGCAGACCATGCTGATGTAAATGGTTTCGAATGGTCTGACGTGACACTTGGGTTCCTCTCACCTCCATTAAATGTGAGTGGCATTCATCATCCGGTTCCGCAGGAATGAAGCGATGAAGCAGTCATCTACTTGGGATGTGGCCAAAGGACGTCCACTTCTATGCCTTTCTGTGACTCTTCCAGTCTCTCTGTATCTCTGTCCCAACCTGCTGATGACACTCTGTGACACTCTAAGCTCAGTGGACACTTCCTTCTGAGAACATCCTGTTTGAAGCCTCACAATGGTGAGGTTCTGTTGATCAGTTGTTAGGTGTGGTCTTGGTCTCATGATGTCAAAATGTGAACAGCATGATGAAGAGGACTGTTTAAATACCAATTCTAATGGAATCAGAAAATTTATTGGTGGATTCATGGATCAAACACCAGTTGTGAATTTTGCCGTTAAGCACCTTGTTAGAGAACAGCAAGTTCTGCAGAAAGTACTGAAACACTGAACAGTTGGACATGTGCATTCAAAAGTGTAGAGAAGGTCAAATTAAGTTCACCTGGAAAGGTTATAGTGCATTTTAGGTGCATCCTGAATATATAACAAGAGTCAGAGATATAGAACGAGTCTGAGACATATAACGAGATTCTGAGATATAAAGAGAGTCTGAGACATATGACGAGAGTCTGAGATAAATAACGAGAGTCTGAGATATATGACGAGAGTCTGAGATATAATTAGAGTCTGAGATATATAACGAAAGTCTGAGATTTATGACGAGAGTCTGAGACATATAACGAGAGTCTGAGATATAACAAGAGTATGAGATACATAACAAGAGTCTGAGATAAAATGAGAGTCTGAGATATATAACGAGAGTTTGAGATATATGACGAGTCTAAGATATATAACGAGTCTGAGATATATAACGAGAGTCTGAGATATATAATGAGAGTCTGAGATATATGATGAGTCTGAGATATATGACGAATCTGAGACATATAACGAGAGTCTGAGATATAATGAGAGTCTGAGATAAAATGAGAGTCTGAGATATAACGAGAGTCTGAGATATATAACGAGAGTATGAGATTTATGACTAGGGTCTGAGATATATAATAAGAGTCTGAAATATATAATAAGAGTCTGAGACATATAACGAGAGCCTGACATATAAAGAGAGTCTGAGATATATATATATAACAAGAATCTGAAATACACAATAAAAGTCTGAGATATATGATGAAGCTCTGAGATATATAACAAGAGTCTGAGATAAAATGTGAGATTAAGATATAATGAGAGCCTGAGATATAAAGAGTGTCTGAGATATATCTGAGATATAACAAGGGTCTGAAATAAAATGTGAGATTAAGATATAATGAGAGCCTGAGATATAAAGAGTGTCTGAGATATATCTGAGATATAACAAGGGTCTGAAATACATGATGAGAGTCCAAGATATATAACGAGAGTCTGAGATATATACTGAGAGTATGAGATATATGACGAGGGTCTGAGATATAAAGAGAGTCTGAAATATATAACGAGAGTCTGAGATAAAATGTGAGATTAAGATATAATGGGAATCTGAGATATAAAGAGTGTCTGAGATATATCTGAGATATAACAAGGGTCTGAAATATATGATGAGAGTCTAAGATATTTACAGAGAGTCTGAGATATATACTGAGAGTCTGAGATATATAACAAGAGTCTGAGATACACAATAACAGTCTGAAATTTATAACAAGAGTCTGAGATATCTAACGAGAATCTGAAATATATAACTGAGATATGATGAGTGTCTGAGATATATACTAGATATATACTGAGATATATACTGAGATATATACTAGGAGATTGAGATATAATGAGAGTCTGAGATTTATAACAAGAGTCTGAGATATATACAGAGAGTCTGAGATATATAACAAGAGTCTGAGATATATAACAAGAGTCTGAGATATATAACAAGAGTCTGAGATATATAATGAGAGTCTGAGATATATAACAAGAGTCTGAGATATATAATGAGAGTCTGAGATATATAACAAGAGTCTGAGATATATACAGAGAGTCTGAGATATA
Source organism: Hemibagrus wyckioides (assembly GCF_019097595.1). Lineage (NCBI taxonomy): Eukaryota > Metazoa > Chordata > Actinopteri > Siluriformes > Bagridae > Hemibagrus > Hemibagrus wyckioides. The sequence continues at coordinate 16,600,518 of NC_080736.1, read as the reverse complement.
TAATGAGAGTCTGAGATATATAACAAGAGTCTGACATATATAATGGGTGGCTGAGATATGACGAGTGTCTGAGATATATACCAGGAGATTAAGATATAATGAGAGTCTGAGATATATAATGAGAGTCTGAGATATAACGAGGGTCTGAGATATATAACTAGAATCTGAGACATAACGAGTGTCTGAGATATATACCAAGAGATTGAGATATAATGAGAGTCTGAGATATACAATATCTCATAAAAGTGAGTACACCCCTGTCATTTTTGTAAATATTTTATTATATCTTTTCATGTGACAACACTGAAGAAATGCCCCTCTGCTCCAATGTACAGTAGTGAGTGTCCAGCCTGTATAACAGTGTAAATTTACTGTCCCCTCAAAATAACTCAACACACAGACATTAATGTCTAAACCATTGGCAACAAAAGTGACTCCACCCCTAAGTGGAAATGTCCAAATTGGGCCCAATTAGCCATTTCCCCTCCCCGGTGTCATGTGACTCGTTAGTGTTACAAGGTCTCAGGTGTGAATGGGGAACAGGTGTGTTAAATTTGGTGTTATCGCTCTCACACTCTCTCATACTGGTCACTGGAAGTTCAACATGGCACCTCATGGCAAAGAACTCTCTGAGGATCTGAAAAAAAGAATAGTTGCTCTACATAAAGATGGCCTAGGTTATAAGAAGATTGCCAAGACCCTGAAACTGAGCTGCAGCACGGTGGGCAAGACCATACAGCGGTTTTACAGGACAGGTTCCACTCAGAACAGGCCTCACCATGGTCCACCAAAGAAGTTGAGTGCACGTGCTCAGTGTCATATCCGGAGGTCGTCTTTGGGAAATAGACGTATGAGTGCTGCCAGCATTGCTGCAGAGGTTGAAGGGGTGGGGGGTCAGCCGGTCAGAGGGGTGGGGGGTCAGCCGGTCAGTGCTCAGACCATACGCCACACGCTGCATCAAATTGGTCTGCATGGCTGTCGTCCCAGAAGGAAGCCTCTACTAAAGATGATGCACAAGAAAGCCCACATACAGTTTGCTGAAGACAAGCAGACTAAGGACATGGAATACTGGAACCATGTCCTGTGGTCCGATGAGACCAAGATAAACTTATTTGGTTCAGATGGTGTCAAGCGTGTGTGGGGGCAACCAGGTGAGGAGTACAAAGACAAGTGTGTCTCGCCTACAGTCAAGCATGGTGGTGGGAGTGTCATGGTCTGGGCCTGCATGAGTGCTGCCGGCACTGGGGAGCTACAGTTCATTGAGGGAACCATGAATGCCAACATGTACTGTGAAGCAGAGCATGATCCCCTCCCTTCAGAGACTGGGCCGCAGGGCAGTATTCCAACATGATAACGACCCCAAACACACCTCCAAGACCACCACTGCCTTGCTAAAGAAGCTGAGGGTAAAGGTGATGCACTGGCCAAGCATGTCTCCAGACCTAAACCCTAAGGTGGGGGAGCGCAAGGTCTCTAACATCCACCAGCTCTGTGATGTCATCATGGAGGAGTGGAAGAGGACTCCAGTGGCAACCTGTGAAGCTCTGGTGAACTCCATGCCCAAGAGGGTTAAGGCAGTGCTGGAAAATAATGGTGGCCACACAAAATATTGACACTTTGGGCCCAATTTGGACATTTCCACTTAGGGGTGGAGTCACTTTTGTTGCCAACGGTTTAGACATTAATGTCTGTGTGTTGAGTTATTTTGAGGGGACAGTAAATTTACACTGTTATACAGGCTGGACACTCACTACTGTACATTGGAGCAGAGGGGCATTTCTTCAGTGTTGTCACATGAAAAGATATAATAAAATATTTACAAAAATGTCAGGGGTGTACTCACTTTTGTGAGATACTGTAACAAGAGTTTGAGATATAACATCTGTATTCTGTGCACTTTTCTTGTTTTCCCTCAGAATGGCCTGTGTTCATCAGGAATGTTGATGATTGACTCAAAAACATAACGTTACAGTGGTACAGCTGCAGTATTAAAGATACTGCCCGGGGCAGTGAGACAGAAGATTGCTAAGTAGTGTACACTACAGGAGGGTTAATGAAACACAGCTGCAGGTTCGCTCTCTCGGCAGCTTTTTATTAAACGGCTCGATAAAGCGGCACTGTTTTCTCATTATTAACACGGGAACCCCACTGAGAGCAGCAACCAATTTCAAAATTATTAAATGCTGTTATTATTAAAGTACAGAATGCTAAAACAGCCCGAGGGACGAGCTGCGCACTGAATTCTCACCAAAATAATGAGCTGCAGTGTGCTGCTGAGACCTGGAACTGACTGAGCCTGATGCACATCCAACTGAACGTGAATCTTATTAACTGAGACTGGAACAGCACCAGAGAAAAAAATCTGAATTAAACAAATATAGAGATAGCCGCAAATATATAAAATAATAAAATTACAGAGCAGAATAGTACACCAAGAGTTTTAAAAATGTTAATATATTTCTCACTCCTACAGTTATTATGTTCTGATAATAAACACAAACACTAAAGTTTTATAGAGAAAGTCAACTCAATGTGATTAAACAGCTAAGGGGGCGTGGCTAATATTCTGTGATCCACAGCTCTCTATCTGAGACACCCGACCTCTAGAGTGTGTGTGTTTAAGTGTTGCAAAAGGTTTACATGTGCCAAACCTCAGCGAACACACACACACACACACACACACACACACACACTCTTGTGTTCTGTCTTAAAGTCTCTAATCCAGATTCATTACCCTTCTGTAAGACTTGTTTACTCAAACACTGTAATGAGACCATAGCAGTAGGAGTTACACACACACACACACACACACACATTAAACCTTTATCGAGTGTTAATAGAAACACATGCCATCTGAAGTGTGTGTGTGTGTGTGTACATGTGTGTTTACATGAATGTGTTTGTGTTCACCTTACATTCTGTCCATACACAGATCTGTAGATCTGTAGTATAATACAGAACACACACACACACACACATTAAAGCTTTCATTAAGGGTAAATAGAAACACCAGACACATTCCTAAAGTGTGTGTGTGTGTGTGTGTGTGTGTATGTGTGTGTGTGTGTTGAAGTGTTTTAATGGCTCCTGCAACATTTACATCTTTCCTTGTGAAGTGAAAGCAGATCTGTTTGTCTGTAAAGAACAACATCAATAATAAAACAGAGAAACGAACAAGAGAGAGAAATTACACAGCCTGCTGTCGCCATCTGCTGGTTACATCATGCGCACACACACACACACACACACACACACACACACACACACACACACACACACACACAGTTAATGAGGATTATTTTTTGTCAGAAGCTCACTAATGAATATTAGTTTGATGGCAGTGTGTAACTCGAACCACGAACCATCAACTGTACCTGCTCTCTACCTCACTGTGTATGTGTGTGTGTGTGTGTGTGTGTGAGAGGACTTACCCAGAATGCACCAATAGAATCATGCAGCATGATTCTATTGTTTTTGAGTTTTTCTCTTTTTATGTTGATTTGTTTCTGAGTATAACTAAGAGCTGCAGCTGCATTACTTCACTCTGAAACCTCATTCAGGTCACCACAAAACACACACACACACACACACACACACACACAGGAAAATTAGGAGCTGGAGAAAAGATAAAGCTCTATCCCGGCCTTGTTTGTGTTTAGATTTAAACTCTGACTTCATGTCTGGAAGTGAGGAGCTTCAGGGTGCATCGCCATGGCGAGTCGTCACGGCATTTTGGAAAACCTTTCTGGCCCAGCGAGAGGGGGAACCAGTTACCGTGGCAACAAGACGTCTCCATGCCGACGGCTGAAACAGTGGATTTCTGCTCTCAAAGGCCCGTTTGTGTCCTTTAGAGAAAAGATGACCTTAAAGAGACAGAAACACACACACACACACACGCCATGAGAACGCCATGATCTCATGTTTAGTCTGCAGTGATTATAAACTGTAAAGTGATTTCTATTAAAGTGTTTAATTATTAAAAACTTTTCTACATTTCTCCAACTCTCTATTAAACACAGCACCAGTTGCTAGCGCAGTTTAGCTTTAATGCTAACAGCCTGCAGCTACACTTTAACTCCCAGTGTATGTGTGTGTGTGTGTGGTGTTGAAGCTGAGAGGGGCTCAGTACAGTAAGAGAGACACATGGACACACCGAAACATGGACACAGACAAAGTGCAGCATGGACACACACAGGGCAGCATGGACACACAAAGACATGGACACACAAAAACATGGACATACAGAAACATGGACATACAGAAACATGGACATACAGAACATTTACACACAAAGACATGGACATACAAAGACATGGACATACAGAAACATGGACACAGAAACATGGACACATGGAAAATTGGACACACAAAAACATGGACATACAGAAACATGGACACACAGAAACATGGACACACAAAAACATGGACATACAGAAACATGGACACAGAAACATGGACACACAAAAACATGGACATACAGAAACATGGACATACAGAAACATGGACACACAGAAACATGGACACACAGAAACATGGACATACAGAAACATGGACATACAGAAACATGGACACAAAAACATGGACACGCAGAAACATGGACACACAGAAACATAGACACACAAAAAATGGATATGCAAAAACAAGGACACACAAAAACATGGACATACAGAAACATGGACACACAGAAACATGGACACACAGAAACATGGACACACAGAAACATGGACACACAAAAACATGGACACACAGAAACATGGACATACAGAACATTTACACACAAAGACATGGACATACAAAGACATGGACATACAGAAACATGGACACAGAAACATGGACACATGGAAAATTGGACACACAAAAACACAGACACACAAACACATGGACACACAGAAACATGGACACACAGAAACATGGACATACAGAAACATGGACACACAGAAACATGGACATACAGAAACATGGACATACAGAAACATGGACACACAGAAACATGGACACACAGAAACATGGACATACAGAAACATGGACACAGAAACATGGACATACAGAAACATGGACACACAGAAACATGGACACACGGAAACATGGACACACAGAAACATGGACACAGAAACATGGACACACAGAAACATGGACACGGAAACATGGACACACGGAAACATGGACACACGGAAACATGGACACACACTACTCAATACACACCTCACACTACACAATACACACCTCACACTACACACCACATAATGCACTATACACACCACACACTACACAACACACACCACATAATGCACTATACACACCACACACTACACACCACACAATACACACTACACAACACACCACACAATGCACTATACACACCACACACTACACAACACACTACACACCACACACTGCACTATACACACCACACACTACACACCACACACTACACACCACACAATGCACTATACACACCACACACTACACAATGCACTATACACACCACACACTACACAACACACTACACACCACACACTACACACCACACACTGCACTATACACACCACACACTACACACCACACACCACACAATGCACTATACACACCACACACTACACACCACACAATGCACTATACACACCACACACTACACACCACACAATGCACTATACACACCACACACTACACACCACACAATGCACTATACACACCACACACTACACAACACACTACACACCACACAATGCACTATACACACCACACACTACACAACACACTACACACCACACACCACACAATGCACTATACACACCACACACTACACACCACACAATGCACACTACACACCACACACTACACACCACACAATGCACTATACACATCACACACTACACAACACACTACACACCACACACCACACAATGCACTATACACACCACACACCACACAATGCACTATACACACCACACACTACACACCACACACTACACAACACACTACACAAGACACACGACACAAGTCACAACACGACACACCACACACTACACACTACATAATACACAATACACACTACACACAAAAACATGGACACACAAAAACAAGGACACACAAAAACATGGACATACAGAAACATGGACAAACAGAAACATGGACACACAAACAAGGACACACAAAAACATGGACAAACAGAAACATGGACATACAGAAACATGGACACACAGAAACATGGACACACAGAAACAAAGACACACAAAAACATGGACAAACAGAAACATGGACATACAGACACATGGACACACAGAAACATGGACAAACAGAAACATGGACACACAGAAACATGGACAAACAGAAACATGGACACAGAAACATGGACACACAGAAACAAGGACACACAGAAACATGGACATACAGAAACATGGACAAACAGAAACATGGACACAGAAACATGGACACACAGAAACAAGGACACACAGAAACATGGACATACAGAAACATGGACATACAGAAACATGGACACACAGAAACATGGACATACAGAAACATGGACACAAAAACATGGACACACAGAAACAAGGACACACAGAAACATGGAAATACAAAAACATGGACACACAGAAACATGGACACAGAAACAAGGACACAGAAACAAGGACACACAGAAACATGGACACAGAAACATGGACATACAGAAACATGGACATACAGAAACATGGACACACAGAAACATGGACATACAGAAACATGGACACACAGAAACATGGACATACAGAAACATGGACACACAGAAACATGGACATACAGAAACATGGACATACAGAAACATGGACACACAGAAACATGGACACAGAAACATGGACACACAGAAAAATGGACATACAGAAACATGGACATACAGAAACATGGACACACAGAAACAAGGACACACAAAAACATGGACACACAAAAACATGGACACAAAGAAACATGGACCCACAGAAACATGGACACAGAAACAAGGACATACAGAAACATGGACATACAGAAACATGGACACACAAAAACATGGACATACAGAAACATGGACATACAGAAACATGGACACACAGAAACATGGACACACAGAAACAAAGACACACAAAAACATGGACAAACAGAAACATGGACATACAGACACATGGACACACAGAAACATGGACACACAGAAACATGGACATACAGAAACATGGACAAACAGAAACATGGACACAGAAACATGGACACACAGAAACATGGACACACAGAAACATGGACATACAGAAACATGGACAAACAGAAACATGGACACAGAAACATGGACACACAGAAACAAGGACACACAGAAACATGGACATACAGAAACATGGACATACAGAAACATGGACACACAGAAACATGGACATACAGAAACATGGACACAAAAACATGGACACACAGAAACAAGGACACACAGAAACATGGAAATACAAAAACATGGACACACAGAAACATGGACACAGAAACAAGGACACAGAAACAAGGACTACCAGCAACATGGACACAGAAACATGGACATACAGAAACATGGACATACAGAAACATGGACACACAGAAACATGGACATACAGAAACATGGACACACAGAAACATAGACATACAGAAACATGGACACACAGAAACATGGACATACAGAAACATGGACATACAGAAACATGGACACACAGAAACATGGACACAGAAACATGGACACACAGAAAAATGGACATACAGAAACATGGACATACAGAAACATGGACACACAGAAACAAGGACACACAAAAACATGGACACACAAAAACATGGACACACAGAAACATGGACCCACAGAAACATGGACACAGAAACAAGGACATACAGAAATATGGACATACAGAAACATGGACACACAAAAACATGGACATACAGAAACATGGACAAACAGAAACATGGACACACAGAAACAAGGACACACAAAAACATGGACATACAGAAACATGGACAAACAGAAACATGGACACACAGAAACAAGGACACACAAAAACATGGACATACAGAAACATGGACATACAGAAACATGGACATACAGAAACATGGACACACAGAAACAAGGACACACAGAAACATGGACATACAGGAACATGGACCCACAGAAACATGGACACACAGAAACATGGACATACAGAAACATGGACATACAGAAACATGGACACAGAAACATGGACATACAGAAACATGGACACACAGAAACATGGACATACAGAAACATGGACAAACAGAAACATGGACACACAGAAACAAGGACACACAGAAACAAGGACACACAGAAACATGGACACACAGAAACATGGACATACAGAAACATGGACATACAGAAACATGGACACACAGAAACATGGACATACAGAAACATGGACAAACAGAAACATGGACACAGAAACATGGACACACAGAAACAAGGACACACAGAAACATGGACACACAGAAACAAGGACACAGAAACAAGGACACACAGAAACATGGACACAGAAACATGGACATACAGAAACATGGACACAGAAACATGGACATACAGAAACATGGACACACAGAAACAAGGACACACAGAAACATGGACACACAGAAACATGGACATACAGAAACAAGGACACACAGAAACATGGACACACAGAAACATGGACACAGAAACATGGACACACAGAAACATGGACACAGAAACAAGGACACACAGAAACATGGACACACAGAAACAAGGACACACAGAAACATGGACATACAGAAACATGGACAAACAGAAACAAGGACACACAAAAACATGGACATACAGAAACATGGACCCACAGAAACATGGACACACATGGACACACAGAAACATGGACATACAGAAACATGGACACACAGAAACATGGACACACAGAAACATGGACACACAGAAACATGGACATAAAGAAACAGAGACATACAGAAACATGGACACACAGAAACATGGACATACAGAAACAAGGACACACAAAAACATGGACATACAGAAACATGGACCCACAGAAACATGGACACACATGGACACACAGAAACATGGACATACAGAAACATGGACACACAGAAACATGGACACACAGAAACAAGGACACACAGAAACATGGACACACAGAAACATGGACACACATGGACACACAGAAACATGGACATACAGAAACATGGACACACAGAAACATGGAAATACAGAAACATGGACAAACAGAAACATGGACACACAGAAACAAGGACACACAGAAACATGGACACACAGAAACATGGACACACAGAAACATGGGCACACAGAAACATGGACACACAGAAACATGGACATAAAGAAACATGGACACACAGAAACATGGACAAACAGAAACATGGACACAGAAACATGGACACAGAAACAAGGACACACAGAAACATGGACACAGAAACAAGGACACAGAAACAAGGACACACAGAAACATGGACACACAGAAACATGGACATACAGAAACATGGACCCACAGAAACATGGACACAGAAACATGGACATACAGAAACATGGACATACAGAAACATGGACACAGAAACATGGACACACAGAAACAAGGACACACAGAAACATGGACACACAGAAACAAGGACACAGAAACAAGGACACACAGAAACATGGACATACAGAAACATGGACATACAGAAACATGGACACAGAAACATGGACACACAGAAACAAGGACACACAGAAACAAGGACACACAGAAACAAGGACACACAGAAACATGGACACACAGAAACATGGACACACAGAAACATGGACATACAGAAACATGGACACACAGAAACATGGACATACAGAAACATGGACACACAGAAACATGGACATACAGAAACATGGACAAACAGAAACATGGACACAGAAACATGGACACACAGAAACAAGGACACACAGAAACATGGACACACAGAAACAAGGACACACAGAAACATGGGCACAAAGAAACATGGACACACAGAAACATGGACATAAAGAAACATGGACACACAGAAACATGGACACAGAAACATGGACACACAGAAACATGGACACACAGAAACATGGACATACAGAAACAAGGACACACAGAAACATGGACACAGAAACATGGACACACAGAAACATGGACACAGAAACAAGGACACACAGAAACATGGACACAGAAACATGGACATACAGAAACATGGACATACAGAAACATGGACACAGAAACATGGACATACAGAAACATGGACATACAGAAACATGGACCCACAGAAACAAGGACACACAGAAACATGGACCCACAGAAACAAGGACACACAGAAACATGGGCACACAGAAACAAGGACACACAGAAACATGGGCACACAGAAACATGGACACACAGAAACATGGACATAAAGAAACATGGACACACAGAAACATGGACACAGAAACATGGACATACAGAAACATGGACACACAGAAACATGGACATACAGAAACAAGGACACACAGAAACATGGACACAGAAACATGGACACACAGAAACATGGACACAGAAACAAGGACACAGAAACATGGACACACAGAAACAAGGACACACAGAAACATGGACCCACAGAAACAAGGACACACAGAAACATGGACACACAGAAACATGGACATACAGAAACATGGACACACAGAAACATGGACACAGAAACATGGACATACAGAAACAAGGACACACAGAAACATGGACACACAGAAACAAGGACACACAGAAACATGGACCCACAGAAACATGGACATACAGAAACATGGGCACACAGAAACATGGGCACACAGAAACATGGACACACAGAAACATGGACATAAAGAAACATGGACACACAGAAACATGGACACAGAAACATGGACACACAGAAACAAGGACACACAGAAACATGGACACACAGAAACAAGGACACACAGAAACATGGGCACACAGAAACATGGACACACAGAAACATGGACATAAAGAAACATGGACACACAGAAACATGGACACAGAAACATGGACACAGAAACAAGGACACACAGAAACATGGACACAGAAACAAGGACACAGAAACAAGGACACACAGAAACATGGACACAGAAACAAGGACACAGAAACAAGGACACACAGAAACATGGACACACAGAAACATGGACATACAGAAACATGGACACACAGAAACATGGACATACAGAAACATGGACACACAGAAACATGGACACACAGAAACATGGACATACAGAAACAAGGTCACACAGAAACATGGACACACAGAAACATGGACACAGAACATGGACACAGAAACATGGACACACAGAAACAAGGACACACAGAAACATGGACACACAGAAACATGGACATACAGAAACATGGACACACAGAAACATGGACACACAGAAACATGGACACACAGAAACAAGGACACACAGAAACATGGACATACAGAAACATGGACATACAGAAACAAGGACACACAGAAACATGGACATACAGAAACATGGACACAGAAACATGGACACACAGAAACATGGACATACAGAAACATGGACACACAGAAACATGGGCACACAGAAACATGGACACACAGAAACATGGACACACAGAAACATGGACACACAGAAACATGGGCACACAGAAACATGGACACAGAAACATGGACACACAGAAACATGGACACACAGAAACATGGACATACAGAAACATGGACACACAGAAACATGGACACACAGAAACATGGACATACAGAAACATGGACACACAGAAACATGGACATACAGAAACATGGACATACAGAAACATGGACACACAGAAACATGGACACACAAAAACATGTGTATATACTACACACCACACACTACACAATACACACCACACACTACACACTGCACACCATACACTACACAATACACACTGTACACCACACACTACACAATACACACCACACACTACACACCACATACTACATACCACACACCACACACTACACACAATACACACTACACAATACACACTGTACACCACACACCACACAATACACACTACACAATACACACAGTACACCACACAATACACACCACACACTGTACACCACACACTACACACTACACAATACACACTACACACTGTACACCACACAATACACACTACACAATACACACTGTACACCACACACCACACAATACACACTACACAATACACACTGTACACCACACACTGTACACCACACACTACACACTACACAATACACACTACACACTGTACACCACACACTACACACTACACAATACACACTACACACTGTACACCACACACTACACACTACACAATACACACTACACACTGTACACCACACACTGTACACCACACACTACACAATACACACTACACACTGTACACCACACACTACACAATACACACTACACACTGTACACCACACACTACACAATACACACTGTACACCACACACTACACAATACACACTACACACTGTACACCACACAATACACACTACACAATACACACTGTACACCACACACCACACAATACACACTACACAATACACACTACACACTGTACACCACACACTACACACTGTACACCACACAATACACACTGTACACCACACACCACACAATACACACTACACAATACACACTGTACACCACACAATACACACTACACAATACACACTACACAATACACACTGTACACCACACACCACACAATACACACTACACAATACACACTGTACACCACACAATACACACCACACACTACACACTGTACACCACACACCACACACTGTACACCACACACTACACACTACACAATACACACTACACACTGTACACCACACACTACACACCACACAATACACACTACCCACTGTACACCACACACTACACACCACACAATACACACTGTACACCACACAATACACACTACAGACTACACAATACACACTACACACTACACAATACATAATACACAATACACACTACACGCAAAAACAAGGACACACAAAAACATGGACATACAATACACACTGTACACCACACACACTACACAATACACACTGTACACCACACAATACACACTACACACTGTACACCACACAATACACACCACACACTACACAATACACACTACACACCACACACTACATAATACACAATACACACTACACGCAAAAACAAGGACACACAAAAACATGGACATACAATACACACTGTACACCACACACACTACACAATACACACTGTACACCACACACTACACACCACACACTGTACACCACACAATACACACTGTACACCACACACTACACACTGTACACCACACACTACACACCACACACTACACACTGTACACCACACACTACACACCACACAATACACACTGTACACCACACACTACACACCACACACTGTACACCACACAATACACACTGTACACCACACACTACACACTGTACACCACACACTACACACTGTACACCACATACTACACATCACACACTACACACTGTACACCACACAATACACACTGTACACCACACACTACACACTGTACACCACACACTACACACTACACACTGTACACCACACACTACACACTACACATCACACACTACACACTGTACACCACACACTACACATCACACACCACACACTACACACTACACATCACACACTACACACTGTACACCACACAATACACACTGTACACCACACACTACACACTGTACACCACACACTACACACTGTACACCACACAATACACACCACACACTACACACTGTACACCACACACCACACACTGTACACCACACAATACACAACACACACTACACACTGTACACCACACACTGTACACCACACACTACACACTGTACACCACACACTACACACTGTACACCACACAATACACACTGTACACCACACACTACACACTACACAATACACACTGTACACCACACACTACACACTACACAATACACACTGTACACCACACACTACACACTGTACACCACACACTACACACTGTACACCACACACTACACACCACACACTACACATCACACACTACACATCACACACCACACACTACACGCTACACACCACACAATACACACTACACAATACACACCACACAATACACACTGTACACCACACAATACACACCACACAATACACACTGTACACCACACAATACACACCACACAATACACACTGTACACCACACACTACACACCACACACTACACAATACACACTGTACACCACACACTACACACTACACACTGTACACCACACACTACACACCACACAATACACACTGTACACCACACACTACACATCACACACCACACACTACACGCTACACACCACACAATACACACTGTACACCACACAATACACACCACACAATACACACCACACAACACACACTACTCACCACACACCACACAATACACACTGTACACCACACAATACACACCACACAATACACACTGTACACCACACACTACTCACCACACACCACACAATACACACTGTACACCACACAATACACACCACACAATACACACTGTACACCACACACTACTCACCACACACTACACAATACACACTGTACACCACACACTACACATCACACACCACACACTACACGCTACACACCACACAATACACACTGTACACCACACAATACACACCACACAATACACACTGTACACCACACAATACACACTGTACACCACACAATACACACCACACAATACACACTGTACACCACACACTACACACCACACACTACACACCACACACTACACAATACACACTACACAATACACACTGTACACCACACACTACACAATACACACTACACAATACACACTACACAATACACACTGTACACCACACACTACACAATACACACTACACAATACACACTGTACACCACACAATACACACTGTACACCACACAATACACACCACACAATACACACTGTACACCACACACTACACACCACACACTACACAATACACACTGTACACCACACACTACACAATACACACTACACAATACACACTACACAATGTACACCACACACTACACAATACACACTACACAATACACACTGTACACCACACACTACACAATACACACTACACACTGTACACCACACAATACACACCACACAATACACACTGTACACCACACACTACACACCACACACTACACAATACACACTGTACACCACACACTACACACTACACACTGTACACCACACACTACACACCACACAATACACACTGTACACCACACACTACACATCACACACCACACACTACACGCTACACACCACACAATACACACTGTACACCACACAATACACACCACACAATACACACTGTACATCACACACTACTCACCACACACCACACAATACACACTGTACACCACACAATACACACCACACAATACACACTGTACACCACACACTACTCACCACACACCACACAATACACACTGTACACCACACAATACACACCACACAATACACACTGTACACCACACACTACTCACCACACACTACACACCACACACTACACAATACACACTACACAATACACACTGTACACCACACACTACACAATACACACTACACAATACACACTACACAATACACACTGTACACCACACACTACACAATACACACTGTACACCACACAATACACACTGTACACCACACAATACACACCACACACTACACAATACACACTGTACACCACACACTACACAATACACACTACACACTGTACACCACACACTACACAATACACACTACACAATACACACTGTACACCACACACTACACAATACACACTACACAATACACACTGTACACCACACACTACACAATACACACTACACACTGTACACCACACAATACACACCACACAATACACACTGTACACCACACACTACACACCACACACTACACAATACACACTACACACTGTACACCACACACTACACACCACACAATACACACTGTACACCACACACTACACATCACACACCACACACTACACGCTACACACCACACAATACACACTGTACACCACACAATACACACCACACAATACACACTGTACACCACACACTACTCACCACACACCACACAATACACACTGTACACCACACAATACACACCACACAATACACACTGTACACCACACACTACTCACCACACACCACACAATACACACTGTACACCACACAATACACACCACACAATACACACTGTACACCACACACTACTCACCACACACTACACAATACACACTGTACACCACACACTACACATCACACACCACACACTACACGCTACACACCACACAATACACACTGTACACCACACAATACACACCACACAATACACACTGTACACCACACAATACACACTGTACACCACACAATACACACTGTACACCACACAATACACACCACACAATACACACTGTACACCACACACTACACACCACACACTACACACCACACAATACACACTACACAATACACACTGTACACCACACACTACACAATACACACTACACAATACACACTGTACACCACACAATACACACTGTACACCGCACAATACACACCACACAATACACACTGTACACCACACACTACACACCACACACTACACACCACACAATACACACTACACAATACACACTGTACACCACACACTACACAATACACACTACACAATACACACTGTACACCGCACAATACACACCACACACTACACAATACACACTGTACACCACACACTACACAATACACACTACACAATACACACTACACACTGTACACCACACACTACACAATACACACTACACAATACACACTGTACACCACACACTACACAATACACACTGTACACCACACACTACACAATACACACTACACACCACACAATACACATTCCAATGTTTTGTGAAAAATCAAAACAAATTTAGAATAAAAAATTAGAATAATGCTAAAACAACTGCTACAGTTGGGGTTTTTATTTATAGCTTGGTTTGATGTGGTTTTGCTTTGGTGTGTGTGTGTTTGTGTGTGTGTGTGTGTGTGTGTGTACAGTACAGTAGGAGTCAATGAGAGCATGTGATTGTGAAAACAGCTTCTTGTGTTCCTACACCGCCGCCGCTATCCCAGCATGCACTGGGCCCTTCATCATATGGACAGCAGTGTACAAACAATAGTGCAGTTCTTCTCCCAGACCACACACACACACACACACACACACACACACACACACGGGTCAAATGAGGACAAATGTTTGTTTGGTCAGAACTTAATGAGGCTGAAAAAGAGAGGAAATGGAATAAAAAATATGAGATAAAAGAGAGAAGTTAAGAAGAAAAGAGTAAGGATGAAAGAAGAAGATAAAAGATGGAAATACAGAGATGAAGAGAAGAGAAGAGAAGAGAAGAGAAGAGAAGAGAAGAGAATAGAATAGAAGAGAAGAGAAGAGAAGAGAAGAGAAGAGGAGAGAAGAGAAGAGAAGAGAAGAGAAGAGAAGAGGAGACGATAGAAGTTTTTTTCCTCTCCAGTTCTGTTCATTTTTAAAAATAAAAATAATTTAAACAAAATAAGTTTAAAAATATGAACACATGTATGTTGAAGGTATTATTATTATTATTATTATTGTTTTTTTTCACATTTTTCAAACTTTTTATATTTGTGATTCTCTAAATCAAATAAAGTAAGAATTTTCTAGAGTATGAATTCAAACTGACACTGATGTCACAAATGGACTCAAAGGTGACCAATCAGCAGCAGTGCTTCGAACCTGCACACACACACACACACACACAATGTAGTGTAATCAGTATTCATTCAGCCTTAACAACATGCCCACTAAGACAAAACACACACTTATTAACATTCAGCATCACACACGTCCTGTTACACACACACACACACACACACACACACACACACACACACACACACTGAGTTCTAGTCTAATAACAACACTGCATACAAGGCTGCACAAGCACTTTACACACAAGGCTTTATACACACACTTTATACACCTTTTTCACACTTACATACACACTTATAGGTGTTATGCACACTTTACACACACACACACTTATAGTGTATACACACACCTCTTGTGAGCATGTCTCTGATTGGTGTATTTAGATGATTGGCAGTACAAGTGGGCGTGGCTTTGGAGCCTGAACTTATAAACCGTCTCTCTCTCTCTGCTTCTCTGGCCTGTCTCACACGCACACACACACACATACACACAAACACACACACACACACAGACACACACACACACACACACGCACGCACACACACACACAAACAGACACAGACACACACACACACACACACACACACACACCCTTCTCTTTTGTGTTACTCTCCGCTCTGCTCTCTGGTAAGTTCTGTATTTTTTTCTCTACACCCTTCAGAGTGAAGAGATTCTCTAATAAACACTTCTGTATTTTGTTACACAACTTTCTAGAACTAACAATTTCATCGACGGAGTAAAAACCTAAACTAATCCAACACCAGAGAAATAAAACATTCTTTTAAAGGATTAAAGCAGGATTTCACTCCAGATACAGTAAACACACTGTACATCTTTTAACAGCCATTTGTTTACATGGTCTGGAATAAATAAATAAATAAATAAACAAACAAACAAATAGTAAATAAAGTTTATTAATGGTATGTGATATTGTCTAATTTTCATGCTGATGGTGACTGATGAAGTTGAGTCTGATGTAGAGTATTCAGAGAGAAAAGAAGCGGTCAGATCTGTAAACTTCAGCACAACATTTAGAAATAAACTCTGTTCAAACTGAGGTCTGCTTTTCAGCTCCGATTTAAAAAGTTCACATTTAAAACATTTCTACAAACTGAAGTGAACTTTATATGATGAAGAAAATTCTCATGATAAACAAACACAATATACTACAGTAAAAAGAAATCACTCGAAACAAAACCATTCAGAATGATGATGAAGATGATGATGATGAAGGGTTAGGGCTAACCCTAGGCTCTGTGTATTAAGATGAACTGAAATTTTCAAACTGTATTAAACTGTATTTTTCATCCTGCTTTTGTTCCTAAATTAACTAATTTGTTATTTTTTCCAAGTGGAGGACAAAAACAAGCTCTGCACACACACACACACACACACACACACAATGACGGCTTAATTACTGTACTACACTGATATATTTTGTTACTTTGGGTTTAAACACAATGTTTTTTGGTGTGTGTGTGTGTGTGTGTGTGTGTGTGTAACAAGTGTGTAACAATGTCTGATTTGGAGAACTGCCTGAACACCATCATTCACATCTTCCACAAATACTCAGAGCGAGAAGGAGACAAGCACACACTGAAGAAGAGCGAGCTGAAGGAACTGCTCACACATGAGCTGCCATCATTCACTCAGGTACACACACACACACACAAACACACATACACACACACACACAAACACACACAAACACACACAAACACACACATACACACAAACACACACATTCATCTTTTAATAATAGTCAGTATTTATAACAGAACAGCTTGGCCCCACCTTTTTGTCACAAAGGCAGAGTCAATAAGGGGGAGGAGCTCTCGTTCTTGCTCTCTCACACACCATTTTCCCCTCTCTCTCTCTATTTCACTCTCTCACACATATACACACATGCACACACTCTCTCTCTCTCTCTCTCTCTCTCTCACACACACACACACACAAACACCCCCCACACACACTTTCTCTCTCTCTCACACACACACACACACACACAAACAACCCCCCCCCAACACACACTTTCTCTCTCTCTCTGTAGCATATAAAGGACCCGTCCTCATTTGACTCTCTGATGGAGGGTCTGGACACTGACGGAGACGCTGAGTGCGATTTCCAGGAGTTCATGACCTTCGTCACCATGGTGACCATCTGCTGCCACGAGTTCTTCGAGCACCACCATGAGGACGAATGAGATGGAGAGAAACGCCAGCGCTGGAAATGAAAAGAGATTTTATTATTAGTGTAATGGAATAGAATCACAATCTGTAACCTAGATCTTCATTCATTCTGTTTCTGTTCTGTTGGGGATTGATGCTGATTATTTCCTGGATTTAACTCCATTAAACTGGTTTCACTGGTTTTTACTGAGAGGCTTTAGCTGCCTGTAACTAGTTCTTAGTGGGTTTGACTGATTTGTACTGGTTTTTGACAAGTTATGACTGGGTCTGTTTTGGCTTGTGCAGTTTGACTGGTTTCATCTGGGTCTGACTGGTTTTATTTGGCTCTGACTGGTTTTATCTGGCTCTGACGGGTTCTGACTGGTTTTATTTGGCTCTGACTGGTTTTATCTGGCTCTGACGGGTTCTGACTGGTTTTATTTGGCTCTGACTGGTTTTATCTGGCTCTGACTGGTTTTATCTGGGTCTGACGGGTTCTGACTGGTTTTATCTGGTTCTGACTGGTTTTATCTGGCTCTGACTGGTTTTATCTGGCTCTGATGGGTTCTGACTGGTTTTATTTGGCTCTGACTGGTTTTATCTGGCTCTGATGGGTTCTGACTGGTTTTATCTGGTTCTGACTGGTTTTATCTGGCTCTGACTGGTTTTATCTGGGTCTGACGGGTTCTGACTGGTTTTATCTGGTTCTGACTGGTTTTATCTGGTTCTGACTGGTTTTATCTGGCTCTGACTGGTTTTATCTGGCTCTGATGGGTTCTGACTGGTTTTATTTGGCTCTGACTGGTTTTATCTGGCTCTGATGGGTTCTGACTGGTTTTATCTGGTTCTGACTGGTTTTATCTGGCTCTGACTGGTTTTATCTGGCTCTGATGGGTTCTGACTGGTTTTTCTGGATCTGACTGGTTTTGGATGAATTATCCTGGATTTATTTCAATAATAAATCAGTTAGTTCTGACTGGGTTGTTCTGACTAGTTTAATTCATTTGTACTGAGTGGTTTTAACTGGTTTAACTGGTTTTAAATTTCTGCTGATTGTTTTTTGCCAACTGTATCTGATAACTAACCATATTTTCTAACTGTTATTTATTTTTATGAAAATTAAATAAACAAAATGAATGTAGACTGGAACATGTAATACCACAAAAAACTGTCCCTAAAACGAATGAATTTTAGTAATATTTCATATTTCTGTGTGCAACATAAACAGCTCACAGACATAACAGACTCAAATCTGTATCACAAATTGATAAATAAATAAATTGGCAAATCACACCATTAATTTATTTAATTAGAATAAAAATCAAATAAAACATTAAACTAAATTTATAAAGATATTATTTTGTGGCTGTGTTGAAGACTGAATTGTTCATGTTTACCTTTAGCTCTGTGAGACGCTAATGCTAACCGACACCAGCTAACTGACTTAGCATGACTGCTACAATCATGTCACTAATAACAGAAGCTGGTAACTGATAATAAAAATGATTTCAATACATTTGTCTCTCTCTCTCTCTCTCTCTCTCTCTTTCTGTCCATCAATCCATCATGGAAAGCACTTTAAAGTTTCTGTCAGGTTTGTTAATATCGAGCACAAAGTCGGAAGATAAGTCAGTCAGGTGAATTTAATAAGAAAGATAACGCTGTTGCTGTACGCTGCAGTGGCCTGTAGGGGTCAGTGTTGTCTCATTGATGAACCAGGCGGTCTCTCAAATGGATCATTTTTGGTCATGTATTGCACTGAACAAAGCGCATTCAGAATGTTCAAATCAGGAGTAAAGTTCACACCTTCACTTTACAATAACATTCAAGTCAAAAACCTTTACTTTATTATTTAAATCTGAGTTCTGATTGGATCGTTCCATGGGGTTTCGATAAGATTTAAATCTGAGTTCTGATTGGATCGTTCCATGGGGTTTCGATAGGATTTAAATCTGAGTTCTGATTGGATCGTTCCATGGGGTTTCGATAGGATTTAAATCTGAGTTCTGATTGGATCGTTCCATGGGGTTTCGATAGGATTTAAATCTGAGTTCTGATTGGTTGTTCCACAGCACCGATACTCTTCTTCTTCTGAAGCTGTTCCTTGTTGACTTGGATGTGTGCTGTGGATCGTTATCGAGTTGGAAGGTGGAACTGATCATCTTCAGAGTAACAGAGACCTGATACCTGAACAGAGAGCAGGTTGGCTTTTTGGAGATATCCATGATTTTGTGTCTTCGAGCTCTGAAGAGAAGCAGTTCTATATGCTGTGTGATGCTGCCACCATGCTTCAGTGTGGAGATGAGGTTCTTTGGGTGATGAGCTGTCTGCTTTTCTGCTACCTCGTTCTCACCAGACCAGAGGATATTGTTCCTCATGGTTTGAGGTGATTTGTGTGAGTTTGGATGTTTCTGGTGAGAAACTGCTTCCGTCTCTCAGGCCTACCTCATCACCCAGATATGTGACAAATATGAGAGGAAGTGATGAGTACTCGTCAGACGCTCTGCAGCTCCAGTAATGATGCTGTAGGTCTCTTGGCAGCAGCACTGATGAGTTTTCTATGCGTCTGTTTTGCAGGGATGTCCTGTTCTTGCAGATTTCACAGCAATGCTCCATTCCCTCCACTTGCTGATGACGGTCTTCATCTATTGTTCTGGAAATGTTCTGAACTGCCGCTGCATCGGTCAGCTTTCAGCAGGAAGGAATTAATGTTAAGTCTATAATGACCTCAGAAACTACACTGACCTGTTAGTTCCTCAGGAGATTCTGGTTGCTGTTGTAGAAAGGACATTAGTTACAGTTACATCATTTCCTGTCCAGTGTCACCCAGATGAGGATGAGGTTCCCTTCTGAGCCTGGTTCCTCTCAAGGTTCCTTCCTCAGATCATCTCAGGGAGTTTTTTCTCACCATCAGGTGAAGTGAAATGATTTTCATGAGAGGTGTGTGTCACTGGCTACATTTAACACAACAGAGATCACACATCATACAGGAGCACCAAGAATAGCACTTGATCCAGTGCACACTATTACACTGCATTTTATTCATATTGTGTGTGTGTGTGTGACTTCAATCAGTAGTGTAATGATGTGTGTAATTTAAGTTTTCAGTTTTAATTCATCACTGCACACTTTACACTGTGGTACACTACACACACACACACAAACACACACACAAACACACACACACACACACACGGAAGTGACAGGATTATAAATCGGTTCCTTAAATATTTTTGATGTTGTTTATTTATAACCCGACCTTTTAGTTGCTATTGTCTTCGTGTCGCTGAGGGCAGTAACACAATCCCCTCGAGTGCACTACTCTGGCGCCCTTACACCCCCCACCCCCCACCCCCTTCTGCACCTCACAGAGCCAAGCAGTCATATCAATGGGCTATGGCCAGTGTGTGTGTGTGTGTGTGTGTGTGTGTGTGTTACCTTCATCACCTTGACCTAAAACAGTTTTCATGCAGCAAAATGTAACAGTCTCTCTCTCTCTCTCTCTCTTTTACACACACACACACAATGTAAAAAAACAAAACAACAGTTTGTCTAGTCATGAACTTTCAAGGGTGACAGTGACTCTTACACACACACACACACACACACACACCTGTAATGATGAAGTGAGAAGTAGACAGATAGAACACACTCCCCACTGAGCCCTTGTTCCTCTGACGTTCTCTCCCTCTGTCTCTCTTCTGCAGAAATAAAGACACAGGTGGCACTTTCACTGTCGAGATTGAGGCTTAGCAGTGTGTGTGTGTGTGTGTGTGTGAGAGAGAAAGAGAGAAAGAGATAGAGAGGGAGAGAGATAGGGCAGTGTGTGTGTGTGTGTTTTACACTAAGACACTGTATGAGATGTGGAACACAGAGATCCTGGGAAAAAATGCTTTTAGAAGAAGATCCTTGGAACACACAGCCACCAGGACCATGGAGTCCCAGCAACAGAGGAACATGAACACCTCAGCTCTTGGAACATAGCTGACGAGGAATATGGACCTCAGCTGACCAACAGAAACGAGAAGATGGGATCCAGGAAACAGGACTCTGGGAATACTTGGGATAGATGGAAACCTGGAAACAAAGGACCAACAGAGCACTAGGAATTCTACAATCCAGGAATGTAGAAAACTGAACACATGGATGTCTTTATCATTTCTCTCCCAGAAGGACTGAACACAGGGAACGTGGTGCCTTGGGAAAATGAATTTATCCTGAGAAGATGATCGAGTCTTTTGAGAGAATCTAGGACACAGAACACAAAAAATATGAAGCCTCAGAAACAGAATTCTGGGATCACTGGGCTGCTGGTGTGTTTCCTGGGAACATCTGATAAGAAAGAACCCTGAGAACATATGTGGGATACCACAAGAAAGTTCTGGAAGACCCTTGGACCCTGGAACCTTGGGGTCTAAGGAACACAGAAACCATGGCTCTCTGGGGAACATTGTGCTTTCTGGAAGGTAGAACCAAGGGAAATTAGAACAGCAGGAACTCTGAGAAGATAAAGGGCGACTCTGAGTACAAGAATGAGCCTCCAGGTGAGGAACAGGTTCCTGAAGAACGTTCTCAGGAGTAATACAGAAGAAAACAGATTGGATTAGACTTTTTAAAGACGGCTTTAGCAATGTGAGCGTTAGTGGTGTTTAATCAGTAGATTCCATTTCCTCTTTAATCGAGCCGACTCTACATATAAATATGAAGAAGAGACGATGGTGAGATGAAAGAACCTTTAAATATTCAATAAACGCCTCTCACTGCTGCACTAAAGCCCAGATTAAAAAGCGCCTCCAGTGTCAGGAGACGGGTCTTATGTCTTTTTTCAGAAGTCGACACTCAAACCCGGAGCGGAGGCTGGAAGCCGGGTGGAGAAGGAGGCATTCGCTGTGAACTCCAGCACGCTGAAGCGTTAATGAAATACCACAGCGTGTCAGATTTAATTAGATGGATGGATTTACACCGACTTCCCTGAACGTTAGGTGGAAGTGGACCTACACTGAAGATAGACAGTTTATTAGTGACATAAAAATATAAATGTGCAGTACTGCTGAGAGGAGAGAGGAACTGCTGGATGGATGGATTAGCGAAGTTACAACTGATGGATTCCTAAATAAGGGAACTGATAAATAGATGGATGGATGGATGGAAAACAGATAGAATAGTGAAACTACAGATAATGATAGACAGATTAATAGAGGGAGAAACTGATAAATTGATGAATAGAGAGATGGACAGACAAACTGATGGATGCAGGAAGTAACAGATGGACTGATGAATGAATGGGTGGACAGATGAACTGATGGATGGATGAATAGATAAGAGTTAAGAGTAACAGTTGAGAGCATTGTATCAGTGTCATTAACATCAGCTCAGTGCTGCTCTCAGGATGGAGGAGAGAGAGGGGTGCCAATACTCACAGACCCAGGTGTTTGAGTCAGTGATTACAGGCAGTGGTGTGGTTCTGTAGGTCTGTGGTTCTTTGGGTCTGTGGTTTTTAGGGATCTGTGGTTTCGTGGGTCTGTGGGTCTTTGGGTCTGTGGGTCTTCTGTGGTTTTGTGAATCTGTGGTTCTGTGGTTTTGTGGGTCTGAGGGTCTATGGTTCTGTGGTTCTGTGGTTCTGTGGATTTGTGAGTCTGTGGTTCTGTTGGTCTGTGGTTTTGTGGTTCTTTGGGTCTGTGGTTTTGTGGCTCTCTGGTTCTGAGGATCTGTGGTTCTATGAGTCTGTGGTTCTGTGGTTTTTTGGGTCTGTGGTTTTGTGAGTCTGTGGTTTTGTGGGTCTGTGAGTCTGTGGTTTTGTGAGTCTGTGGTTTTGTGAGTCTGTGGTTCTTTGGGTCTGTGGTTTTGTGGGTCTGTGGTTCTGAGGATCTGTGGGTCTGTGCTTTTGTGGTTTTGTGAGTCTGTGGGTCTGTGGATTTGTGGGTCTGTGGTTCTGCGGATTTGTGGTTCTGTGGATTTGTGGTTTTGTGGTTCTGTGGATTTGTGGTTTTGTGGTTCTGTGGATTTGTGGTTTTGTGAGTCTGTGGATTTGTGGTTTTGTGAGTCTGTGGGTCTGTGGATTTGTGGGTCTGTGGGTCTGTGGTTTTGTGGTTCTGTGCATTTGTGGTACTGTGGATTTGTGGGTCTGTGGTTTTGTGAGTCTGTGGATTTGTGGGTCTGTGGATTTGTGGGTCTGTGGATTTGTGGTTCTGTGGATTTGTGAGTCTGTGGGTCTGTGGATTTGTGGTTCTGTGGATTTGTGGTTCTGTGGATTTGTGGTTTTGTGAGTCTGTGGGTCTGTGGATTTGTGGGTCTGTAGTTCTGCAGTTTTGTGGGTCTGTGGATTTGTGGTTTTGCGAGTCTGTGGTTTTGTGGTTCTGTGGATTTGTGATTTTGTGATTCTGTGGATTTGTGGTTTTGTGGGTCTGTGGATTTGTGGTTTTGTGAGTCTGTGGGTCTGTGGATTGTGGGTCTGTGGTTCTGCGGTTTTGTGGTTCTGCAGTTTTGTGGTTCTGCAGTTTTGTGGTTCTGTGGTTTTGTGGTTCTGTGGATTTGTGGTTTTGTGGTTCTGTGGATTTGTGGTTTTGTGGTTCTGTGGATTTGTGGTTTTGTGAGTCTGTGGATTTGTGGTTTTGTGAGTCTGTGGGTCTGTGGATTTGTGGGTCTGTGGGTCTGTGGTTTTGTGGTTCTGTGCATTTGTGGTACTGTGGATTTGTGGGTCTGTGGTTTTGTGAGTCTGTGGATTTGTGGGTCTGTGGATTTGTGGGTCTGTGGATTTGTGGTTCTGTGGATTTGTGAGTCTGTGGGTCTGTGGATTTGTGGTTCTGTGGATTTGTGGTTCTGTGGATTTGTGGTTTTGTGAGTCTGTGGGTCTGTGGATTTGTGGGTCTGTAGTTCTGCAGTTTTGTGGGTCTGTGGATTTGTGGTTTTGCGAGTCTGTGGTTTTGTGGTTCTGTGGATTTGTGATTTTGTGATTCTGTGGATTTGTGGTTTTGTGGGTCTGTGGATTTGTGGTTTTGTGAGTCTGTGGGTCTGTGGATTGTGGGTCTGTGGTTCTGCGGTTTTGTGGTTCTGCAGTTTTGTGGTTCTGCAGTTTTGTGGTTCTGTGGTTTTGTGGTTCTGTGGATTTGTGGTTCTGTGAGTCTGTGGATTTGTGAGTCTGTGGATTTGTGGTTCTGTGGATTTGTGGTTCTGTGAGTCTGTGGATTTGTGGTTTTGTGAGTCTGTGGATTTGTGGTTCTGTGGATTTGTGGTTCTGTGAGTCTGTGGGTCTGCTGCTGAGTTATATGATCTTTATTCTCGTCCTTAAGAACCCCAGACTGACACGCCGGGAGCCTTCGTGAAATTTGTATATATGATGTCATTACACATGAGGCATTGCTTCAGGCGTAAGCCGCCATTTTGGATTTTCAGCATTATCCATCAACGCTGTCTCAGATTAATGACCTCACTGACGCCGCGTCCCGTCCTGATTACCTCAGAGCCGCACATCGCAATAGAGCCATTTGCAGGGGTGTGGAGCCAAAATCAATCCCATCATGCCTCTGTAATGAACCAATCAGGAAACAGAGAGAACGACGACGGTGAAGAGAAAAACACGGCTCCTGAGAGAGCTTCTGCAGAGACTCAAACACCTTATTATATAAAACAGGACACACACACACACACACACATACACACACACACACACACATACACACATACACACACATACACATACACACATACACACACATACACACACACATACACACACACATACACACACAGCTACATCACACACAGTGTGATTCATCTACATCACACACACACACAGACACACACACAGCTACATCACACACAGTGTGATTCATCTACATCACACACACACACACACACACACACACACACACACACACACACACACAGCTACATCACACACAGTGTGATTCATCTACATCACACACACACACACACACACACACACAGCTACATCACACACAGTGTGATTCATCTACATCACACACACACACACACACACACACAGCTACATCACACACAGTGTGATTCATCTACATCACACACACACACACACACACACACACAGCTACATCACACACAGTGTGATTCATCTACATCACACACACACACACACAGCTACATCACACACAGTGTGATTCATCTACATCACACACACACACACACACAGCTACATCACACACAGTGTGATTCATCTACATCACACACACACACACACAGCTACATCACACACAGTGTGATTCATCTACATCACACACACACACACATACACACAGCTACATCACACACAGTGTGATTCATCTACATCACACACACACACACACACAGCTACATCACACACAGTGTGATTCATCTACATCACACACACACACACATACACACAGCTACATCACACACAGTGTGATTCATCTACATCACACACACACACACACACATACACACAGCTACATCACACACAGTG
>NC_080736.1:16552058-16569558 GCF_019097595.1 Hemibagrus wyckioides | reverse complement strand
CTGCTGTTACACACTGCTACTACACACTGCTGTTACACACTGCTGTTACACACTGCTACTACACACTGCTACTACACACTGCTGTTACACACTGCTACTACACACTGCTGTTACACACTGCTGTTACACACTGCTGTTACACACTGCTGTTACACACTGCTACTACACACTGCTGTTACACACTGCTGTTACACACTGCTACTACACACTGCTGTTACACACTGCTACTACACACTGCTGTTACACACTGCTGTTACACACTGCTGTTACACACTACTACACACTGCTGTTACACACTGCTGTTACACACTACTACACACTGCTGTTACACACTACTACACACTGCTGTTACACACTGCTACTACACACTGCTGTTACACACTGCTACTACACACTGCTGTTACACACTGCTGTTACACACTGCTGTTACACACTACTACACACTGCTACTACACACTGCTGATACACACTGCTGTTACACACTGCTGCTACACACTGCTGTTACACACTGCTGTTACACACTGCTGTTACACACTGCTACTACACACTGCTGCTACACACTGCTGTTACACACTGCTGTTACACACTGCTACTACACACTGCTGTTACACACTGCTGTTACACACTGCTACTACACACTGCTGTTACACACTGCTGTTACACACTGCTGTTACACACTGCTACTACACACTGCTGTTACACACTGCTGTTACACACTGCTGTTACACACTGCTACTACACACTGCTGTTACACACTGCTGTTACACACTGCTACTACACACTGCTGTTACACACTGCTGTTACACACTGCTACTACACACTGCTGTTACACACTGCTGTTACACACTGCTGTTACACACTGCTACTACACACTGCTGCTACACACTGCTGTTACACACTGCTGTTACACACTGCTACTACACACTGCTGTTACACACTGCTGTTACACACTGCTGTTACACACTGCTACTACACACTGCTGTTACACACTGCTGTTACACACTGCTGTTACACACTGCTACTACACACTGCTGTTACACACTGCTGTTACACACTGCTACTACACACTGCTGTTACACACTGCTGTTACACACTGCTACTACACACTGCTGTTACACACTGCTGTTACACACTGCTACTACACACTGCTGTTACACACTGCTGTTACACACTGCTGTTACACACTGCTACTACACACTGCTGTTACACACTGCTACTACACACTGCTGTTACACACTGCTACTACACACTGCTGTTACACACTGCTGTTACACACTGCTACTACACACTGCTGCTACACACTGCTGTTACACACTGCTGTTACACACTGCTACTACACACTGCTGTTACACACTGCTGTTACACACTGCTGATACACACTGCTACTACACACTGCTGTTACACACTGCTGTTACACACTACTACACACTGCTACTACACACTGCTGTTACACACTGCTGTTACACACTGCTACTACACACTGCTGTTACACACTGCTGTTACACACTGCTACTACACACTGCTGTTACACACTGCTGTTACACACTGCTACTACACACTGCTGTTACACACTGCTACTACACACTGCTACTACACACTGCTGTTACACACTGCTACTACACACTGCTGTTACACACTGCTACTACACACTGCTGTTACACACTACTACACACTGCTACTACACACTGCTGATACACACTGCTGTTACACACTACTACACACTGCTACTACACACTGCTGTTACACACTGCTGTTACACACTGCTACTACACACTGCTGTTACACACTGCTGTTACACACTGCTACTACACACTGCTGTTACACACTGCTGTTACACACTGCTACTACACACTGCTGTTACACACTACTACACACTGCTACTACACACTGCTGTTACACACTACTACACACTGCTACTACACACTGCTGTTACACACTACTACACACTGCTACTACACACTGCTGTTACACACTGCTGTTACACACTGCTACTACACACTGCTGTTACACACTGCTGTTACACACTGCTACTACACACTGCTGTTACACACTGCTGTTACACACTGCTACTACACACTGCTGTTACACACTGCTGTTACACACTGCTACTACACACTGAAGAGCACTGCTCACATGGTACAAAATAATGTTTAGAGGTCAGTGTCTTATCTGGTGCCATTTCCTCCTACACTACTGCTGTTAATGTGTGTGTGTGTGTAAACGCATATGTGTGTACACGCGTATGTGTGTGTGGTCCTAAACTTATTACCCACATTATCTCACTACAATTCATTTCCACCAACATCTAATGAAATTCAATGAAGAGCAGACAGTATGTGTGTGTTTGCACGTGTGTGTGTGTGTGTGTGTGTTTAATAGACTCTATTGTGTTTGCGCTGGCACTACCATCCCGAGTTAATTAATCAGATTATCAGAAGCCATTACATTTGTTTTTCAATGGAGAGATTCAAGGACACACACACACACACACTAAACTCGTGAGATATATTCACTGGGGTGAAACTTTATTTCTGTTATTATTTGAATATAATGTAATGATTCGATCACTGGAGCTCTGATGGTGATCACTGAGTGCAGATGGAATCATCACTGTGTGTCTTTATTCTCATACACACACATACACACAGCATTCTTTTTGACAAGTAAGATTTTAAATCATTATCTCAATGAACACAAAAACTATTTCCAAAGATTTGACAAATTTGTGTTTTATAGAACGTTTTATTTTACTCAACAAAAACTACTACATCTAGTGTTTTGAATGGCCTCCATGATTTTTAATGACAGCACCAAGTCTTCTAGGCCTGGAATGAACAAGCTGGTGACATTTTGCAGCATCTATCTTTTTCCATTCTTTAAGAAAAACCTCTTTTAGAGACTGGATGCTGGATGGAGAGTGATGCTCAACTGGTCTCTTCAGAATTCCCCATAGGTGTTCAATTCAGTTCAGATCAGGAGACGCTTGACCACTGAATCACTTTCACCCTGTTCTTCTTCAGAAATGCATCAGTGGCCTTAGATGTGTGTTTAGAATCATTGTCCTGTTGGAAAAGTGCACGATGACCAAGGGCATGGAGCAATGGTCACATCTTCTCTTTCAGTATAGAGCGGCACATCTGTACATCATGATACTGTCAGTGAAATGCAGCTCCCCGACAACAACAGCTACACACTGCTGTTACACACTGCTACTACACACTGCTGTTACACACTGCTACTACACACTGCTTCTACACACTGCTGTTACACACTGCTACTACACACTGCTTCTACACACTGCTGTTACACACTGCTACTACACACTGCTACTACACACTGCTTCTACACACTGCTGTTACACACTGCTACTACACACTGCTTCTACACACTGCTGTTACACACTGCTACTACACACTGTTGTTACACACTGCTACTACACACTGCTGTTACACACTGCTGTTACACACTGCTACTACACACTGCTGTTACACACTGCTGTTACACACTGCTACTACACACTGCTACTACACACTGCTGTTAC
This sequence comes from Hemibagrus wyckioides, assembly GCF_019097595.1. Taxonomy (NCBI): domain Eukaryota; kingdom Metazoa; phylum Chordata; class Actinopteri; order Siluriformes; family Bagridae; genus Hemibagrus; species Hemibagrus wyckioides. Next base: position 16,566,017 of record NC_080736.1, on the reverse strand, counting down.
ACACTGCTACTACACACTGCTGTTACACACTGCTACTACACACTGCTTCTACACACTGCTGTTACACACTGCTGTTACACACTGCTACTACACACTGCTTCTACACACTGCTGTTACACACTGCTACTACACACTGCTGTTACACACTGCTACTACACACTGCTGTTACACACTGCTACTACACACTGCTTCTACACACTGTTGTTACACACTGCTACTACACACTGCTGTTACACACTGCTACTACACACTGCTTCTACACACTGTTGTTACACACTGCTACTACACACTGCTGTTACACACTGCTACTACACACTGCTTCTACACACTGCTGTTACACACTGCTACTACACACTGCTACTACACACTGCTACTACACACTGCTGTTACACACTGCTGTTACACACTGCTACTACACACTGCTGTTACACACTGCTACTACACACTGCTTCTACACACTGCTGTTACACACTGCTACTACACACTGCTGTTACACACTGCTACTACACACTGCTGTTACACACTGCTACTACACACTGCTGTTACACACTGCTACTACACACTGCTGTTACACACTGCTACTACACACTGCTGTTATACACTGCTGTTACACACTGCTACTACACACTGCTGTTACACACTGCTGTTACACACTGCTACTACACACTGCTGTTACACACTGCTGTTACACACTGCTACTACACACTGCTGTTACACACTGCTGTTACACACTGCTGTTACACACTACTACACACTGCTGTTACACACTGCTGTTACACACTGCTGTTACACACTACTACACACTGCTGTTACACACTGCTGTTACACACTACTACACACTGCTGTTACACACTGCTACTACACACTGCTTCTACACACTGCTGTTACACACTGCTACTACACACTGCTTCTACACACTGCTGTTACACACTGCTACTACACACTGCTACTACACACTGCTACTACACACTGCTGTTACACACTGCTGTTACACACTGCTACTACACACTGCTGTTACACACTGCTACTACACACTGCTTCTACACACTGCTGTTACACACTGCTACTACACACTGCTACTACACACTGCTGTTACACACTGCTACTACACACTGCTGTTACACACTGCTACTACACACTGCTGTTACACACTGCTACTACACACTGCTGTTATACACTGCTGTTACACACTGCTACTACACACTGCTGTTACACACTGCTGTTACACACTGCTACTACACACTGCTGTTACACACTGCTACTACACACTGCTGTTACACACTGCTGTTACACACTGCTACTACACACTGCTGTTACACACTGCTGTTACACACTGCTACTACACACTGCTGTTACACACTGCTGTTACACACTGCTGTTACACACTACTACACACTGCTGTTACACACTGCTGTTACACACTGCTGTTACACACTACTACACACTGCTGTTACACACTACTACACACTGCTGTTACACACTGCTACTACACACTGCTGTTACACACTGCTACTACACACTGCTGTTACACACTGCTGTTACACACTGCTACTACACACTGCTGTTACACACTGCTACTACACACTGCTTCTACACACTGCTGTTACACACTGCTACTACACACTGCTTCTACACACTGCTGTTACACACTGCTACTACACACTGCTGTTACACACTGCTACTACACACTGCTTCTACACACTGCTGTTACACACTGCTACTACACACTGCTGTTACACACTGCCACTACACACTGCTGTTACACACTGCTGTTACACACTGCTACTACACACTGCTGTTACACACTGCTACTACACACTGCTGTTACACACTGCTACTACACACTGCTGTTACACACTGCTACTACACACTGCTGTTACACACTGCTGTTACACACTGCTACTACACACTGCTTCTACACACTGCTGTTACACACTGCTACTACACACTGCTGTTACACACTGCTACTACACACTGCTGTTATACACTGCTGTTACACACTGCTACTACACACTGCTGTTACACACTGCTACTACACACTGCTGTTACACACTGCTACTACACACTGCTACTACACACTGCTGTTACACACTGCTACTACACACTGCTGTTACACACTGCTACTACACACTGCTGTTACACACTGCTACTACACACTGCTGTTACACACTGCTGTTACACACTGCTGTTACACACTGCTACTACACACTGCTACTACACACTGCTGTTACACACTGCTACTACACACTGCTGTTACACACTGCTACTACACACTGCTGTTACACACTGCTACTACACACTGCTGTTATACACTGCTGTTACACACTGCTACTACACACTGCTGTTACACACTGCTGTTACACACTGCTACTACACACTGCTACTACACACTGCTGTTACACACTGCTGTTACACACTGCTACTACACACTGCTGTTACACACTGCTGTTATACACTGCTGTTACACACTGCTGTTACACACTGCTACTACACACTGCTGTTACACACTGCTTCTACACACTGCTGTTACACACTGCTACTACACACTGCTGTTACACACTGCTTCTACACACTGCTGTTACACACTGCTACTACACACTGCTGTTACACACTGCCACTACACACTGCTGTTACACACTGCTGTTACACACTGCTACTACACACTGCTGTTACACACTGCTACTACACACTGCTGTTACACACTGCTACTACACACTGCTGTTACACACTGCTACTACACACTGCTGTTACACACTGCTGTTACACACTGCTTCTACACACTTTTGTTACACACTGCTGTTACACACTGCTGTTATACACTGCTTCTACACACTGCTGTTACACACTGCTTCTACACACTGCTACTACACACTGCTTCTACACACTGCTGTTACACACTGCTGTTACACACTGCTACTACACACTGCTGTTACACACTGCTTCTACACACTGCTGTTACACACTGCTGTTACACACTGCTTCTACACACTGCTGTTACACACTGCTGTTACACACTGCTACTACACACTGCTGTTACACACTGCTACTACACACTGCTACTACACACTGCTGTTACACACTGCTTCTACACACTGCTGTTACACACTGCTGTTACACACTGCTACTACACACTGCTGTTACACACTGCTACTACACACTGCTGTTACACACTGCTACTACACACTGCTTCTACACACTGCTGTTACACACTGCTACTACACACTGCTGTTACACACTGCTACTACACACTGTTGTTACACACTGCTACTACACACTGCTGTTACACACTGCTGTTACACACTGCTACTACACACTGCTGTTACACACTGCTGTTACATACTGCTACTACACACTGTTGTTACACACTGCTTCTACACACTGCTACTACACACTGCTACTACATACTGCTGTTACACACTGCTACTACACACTGCTGTTACACACTGCTACTACACACTGCTGTTACACACTGCTTCTACACACTGCTGTTACACACTGCTTCTACACACTGCTGTTACACACTGCTGTTACACACTGCTACTACACACTGCTGTTACACACTGCTGTTACACACTGCTACTACACACTGCTGTTATACACTGCTACTACACACTGCTACTACACACTGCTACTACACACTGCTGTTACACACTGCTGTTACACACTGCTGTTACACACTGCTGTTATACACTGCTGTTACACACTGCTACTACACACTGCTTCTATACACTGCTGTTACACACTGCTACTACACACTGCTGTTATACACTGCTGTTACACACTGCTACTACACACTGCTGTTATACACTGCTGTTACACACTGCTGTTACACACTGCTGTTACACACTGCTACTACACACTGCTGTTACACACTGCTGTTACACACTGCTCTTATACACTGCTACTACACACTGCTGTTACACACTGCTGTTACACACTGCTACTACACACTGCTGTTACACACTGCTGTTACACACTGCTACTACCCACTGCTGTTACACACTGCTGTTACACACTGCTCTTATACACTGCTACTACACACTGCTGTTACACACTGCTGTTACACACTGCTACTACACACTGCTGTTACACACTGCTGTTACACACTGCTACTACACACTGCTGTTATACACTGCTACTACACACTGCTACTACATACTGCTACTACACACTGCTGTTACACACTGCTGTTACACACTGCTACTACACACTGCTGTTATACACTGCTGTTACACACTGCTACTACACACTGCTTCTACACACTGCTGTTACACACTGCTACTACACACTGCTGTTATACACTGCTGTTACACACTGCTACTACACACTGCTGTTATACACTGCTGTTACACACTGCTGTTACACACTGCTACTACACACTGCTGTTACACACTGCTGTTACACACTGCTCTTATACACTGCTACTACCCACTGCTGTTACACACTGCTGTTACACACTGCTCTCATACACTGCTACTACACACTGCTGTTACACACTGCTGTTACACACTGCTACTACACACTGCTGTTACACACTGCTGTTACACACTGCTGTTACACACTGCTACTACACACTGCTGTTACACACTGCTGTTACACACTGCTACTACACACTGCTGTTACACACTGCTGTTACACACTGCTGTTACACACTGCTACTACACACTGCTGTTACACACTGCTGTTACACACTGCTCTCATAGACTGCTACTACACACTGCTGTTACACACTGCTGTTACACACTGCTGTTACACACTGCTACTACACACTGCTGTTACACACTGCTGTTACACACTGCTACTACACACTGCTGTTACACACTGCTGTTACACACTGCTACTACACACTGCTGTTACACACTGCTGTTACACACTGCTACTACACACTGCTGCTACACACTGCTGTTACACACTGCTCTCATACACTGCTACTACACACTGCTGTTACACACTGCTGTTACACACTGCTGTTACACACTGCTACTACACACTGCTGTTACACACTGCTGTTACACACTGCTACTACACACTGCTGTTACACACTGCTGTTACACACTGCTACTACACACTGCTGTTACACACTGCTGTTACACACTGCTACTACACACTGCTGCTACACACTGCTGTTACACACTACTACACACTGCTGTTACACACTGCTCTTATACACTGCTACTACACACTGCTGTTACACACTGCTGTTACACACTGCTACTACACACTGCTGTTACACACTGCTGTTACACACTGCTACTACACACTGCTGTTATACACTGCTACTACACACTGCTACTACACACTGCTGTTACACACTGCTGTTACACACTGCTACTACACACTGCTGTTATACACTGCTGTTACACACTGCTACTACACACTGCTTCTACACACTGCTGTTACACACTGCTACTACACACTGCTGTTATACACTGCTGTTACACACTGCTACTACACACTGCTGTTATACACTGCTGTTACACACTGCTGTTACACACTGCTACTACACACTGCTGTTACACACTGCTGTTACACACTGCTCTTATACACTGCTACTACCCACTGCTGTTACACACTGCTGTTACACACTGCTCTCATACACTGCTACTACACACTGCTGTTACACACTGCTGTTACACACTGCTACTACACACTGCTGTTACACACTGCTGTTACACACTGCTGTTACACACTGCTACTACACACTGCTGTTACACACTGCTGTTACACACTGCTACTACACACTGCTGTTACACACTACTGTTATACACTGCTACTACACACTGCTGTTACACACTGCTACTACACACTGCTGTTACACACTGCTGTTATACACTGCTACTACACACTGCTGTTACACACTGCTACTACACACTGCTGTTACACACTGCTGTTACACACTGCTACTACACACTGCTGTTACACACTGCTACTACACACTGCTGTTACACACTGCTGTTACACACTGCTGTTACACACTGCTGTTACACACTGCTACTACACACTGCTGTTACACACTGCTGTTACACACTGCTACTACACACTGCTGTTACACACTGCTGTTATACACTGCTACTTCACACTGCTGTTACACACTGCTGTTACACACTGTTACTACACACTGCTGTTACACACTGCTACTACACACTGCTGTTACACACTACTGTTATACACTGCTACTACACACTGCTGTTACACACTGCTACTACACACTGCTGTTACACACTGCTGTTATACACTGCTACTACACACTGCTGTTACACACTGCTACTACACACTGCTGTTATACACTGCTGTTACACACTGCTACTACACACTGCTGTTACACACTGCTGTTACACACTGCTGTTACACACTGCTCTTATACACTGCTACTACCCACTGCTGTTACACACTGCTGTTACACACTGCTACTACACACTGCTGTTACACACTGCTACTACACACTGCTGTTACACACTGCTACTACACACTGCTGTTACACACTGCTGTTACACACTGCTACTACACACTGCTGTTACACACTGCTGTTACACACTGCTACTACACACTGCTGTTACACACTGCTGTTACACACTGCTGTTACACACTGCTGTTACACACTGCTCTTATACACTGCTGTTACACACTGCTACTACACACTGCTGTTACACACTGCTGTTACACACTGCTACTACACACTGCTGTTACACACTGCTGTTACACACTGCTGTTACACACTGCTCTTATACACTGCTGTTACACACTGCTGTTACACACTGCTCTTATACACTGCTGTTACACACTGCTACTACACACTGCTGTTACACACTGCTGTTACACACTGCTGTTACACACTGCTACTACACACTGCTGTTACACACTGCTGTTACACACTGCTGTTACACACTGCTACTACACACTGCTGTTACACACTGCTACTACCCACTGCTGTTACACACTGCTGTTACACACTGCTACTACACACTGCTGTTATACACTGCTACTTCACACTGCTGTTACACACTGCTACTACACACTGCTGTTACACACTGCTGTTATACACTGCTGTTACACACTGCTACTACACACTGCTGTTACACACTGCTGTTACACACTGCTGTTACACACTGCTCTTATACACTGCTGTTACACACTGCTACTACACACTGCTGTTACACACTGCTGTTACACACTGCTACTACACACTGCTGTTACACACTGCTACTACACACTGCTGTTACACACTGCTGTTACACACTGCTGTTACACACTGCTACTACACACTGCTGTTACACACTGCTGTTACACACTGCTACTACACACTGCTGTTACACACTGCTGTTATACACTGCTTCTACACACTGCTGTTACACACTGCTGTTACACACTGCTACTACACACTGCTGTTACACACTGCTACTACACACTGCTGTTACACACTACTGTTATACACTGCTACTACACACTGCTGTTACACACTGCTACTACACACTGCTGTTACACACTGCTGTTATACACTGCTACTACACACTGCTGTTACACACTGCTACTACACACTGCTGTTATACACTGCTGTTACACACTGCTACTACACACTGCTGTTACACACTGCTGTTACACACTGCTCTTATACACTGCTACTACACACTGCTGTTACACACTGCTGTTACACACTGCTACTACACACTGCTGTTACACACTGCTACTACACACTGCTGTTACACACTGCTACTACACACTGCTGTTACACACTGCTGTTACACACTGCTACTACACACTGCTGTTACACACTGCTGTTACACACTGCTACTACACACTGCTGTTACACACTGCTGTTACACACTGCTCTTATACACTGCTACTACCCACTGCTGTTACACACTGCTGTTACACACTGCTACTACACACTGCTGTTATACACTGCTGTTACACACTGCTACTACACACTGCTGTTACACACTGCTGTTACACACTGCTACTACACACTGCTGTTATACACTGCTGTTACACACTGCTCTTATACACTGCTGTTACACACTGCTGTTACACACTGCTCTTATACACTGCTGTTACACACTGCTACTACACACTGCTGTTACACACTGCTGTTACACACTGCTGTTACACACTGCTACTACACACTGCTGTTACACACTGCTGTTACACACTGCTGTTACACACTGCTCTTATACACTGCTGTTACACACTGCTACTACCCACTGCTGTTACACACTGCTGTTACACACTGCTACTACACACTGCTGTTATACACTGCTACTTCACACTGCTGTTACACACTGCTACTACACACTGCTGTTACACACTGCTGTTATACACTGCTGTTACACACTGCTGTTATACACTGCTACTACACACTGCTGTTACACACTGCTACTACACACTGCTGTTACACACTGCTGTTACACACTGCTACTACACACTGCTGTTACACACTGCTGTTATACACTGCTGTTACACACTGCTGTTATACACTGCTGTTACACACTGCTACTACACACTGTTACACACCACTGCTACCACACACATAAGGACACTGCCACCACCACACCATGTTTCACTTCCATGCATTTTTCTTTGTATTCCTCCCCTTTGACTCCCTACAGTTTTGCAGCCATCAGTTCCAAAAACATTGATTTTGGTCTCATCACTCCAGAGTATAGAGTTCCAGTGGTCTTCATGTTTTTCAGCATGGGTCCTGGCAAACTCTAGGTGGGCTTTTTTTGTGCCTGGGCTTTGGACAGCACCCATGCATGCCATTCCTCTGCAGTGTACGCCGTATCGTGTCACGGGAAACACCACCATCTGACTGGTAAGTCATTCCTCAGATTATATCTATAATAGCTACTGTTCAACTCGCCAGACTAATACAAGTTCACACATAGCTCGTCATATAGAAACTGTGTCTGTTCCCCGATTAGTGAGATTAAAAAATAAATTTGTTAATAACTCTCGTAATAATCTTATCACAATTAAACCTGAAAAAGACCAAATAGGTAAAGAGAAACAATTTCTTAAGTTTGGGCTTCTGAACATTAGATCCCTTGCACCGAAAGCACTTATTATTAATGAAATGATCTCAGATTATAGTTTCGACACACTCTGTTTAACTCATTTGAAGTGCTTGTCCTTAATGTTGCACTCTCAGACAGGCATAAAACATCCCTACTATCTCTTGCCCTGGCCACCGTGTACAGACCCCCGGGGCCCTACGGTGATTTTCTTAATGATTTTTCACATTTACTCTCAGATCTTTTGATCAGTTTTGACAATGTGTTAATTGTAGGAGACTTTAACATTCATGTAGACGATGCTAATGATGTGTTAGGACTCGCATTTATAGATTTACTAAATTCCTTTGGGGTTAAACAAAACATTAATAGACCAACTCATCGTTTTAATCATACACTAGACTTAGTTATATCACATGGGACTGATGTTACTGATATAACTGTTCTACCTCAAAGCGATGACATCACAGACCATCACCTCTTAATGTACACTCTACCTGTAGAACATATTAGACACGTCTCTCCACGTTATAAACTTGGTAGAACTATAACTCCGACCACTAAAGACAGATTTGCCAGATCTGTCTCAACTTCTTACTAGACCTCGAAATGCAGATGCACTAGATGAAGTAACCAACAGCAAAGGCACTATTTTCACCAGCACACCAGACACTGTTGCCCCCATCCAACTAAAAAAGGTCAGAGTTAAAACACCTGCACCATGGTACAATAGTCATACTCACGCCCTCAAGAGAGCAACCCGTAACCTCGAGTCAAAGTGGAGAAAAACCAAATTAGAAGTTTTTAGAATTGCGTTTAAAGACAGTTTGTCCAGCTATAGACAGATTCTAAAATCTGCTAGGGCTGAGCATCTGAGCAAATTGATAGAAATAAACCAGAACAATCCCAGATTCTTATTCTGTACAGTGGCTAGACTAACAAAGCATCAGATTTCTGGAGAGAGTATTTCAGCATACTTTAGTAGTGAGGACTTTATGAATTTCTTCACTAAAAAAATTGATAGCATCAGGAACAAAATATTGGATGTTCAACCATTGACAGCATCCGGCAATCCAGACCACCCTATAGCTCCACACTTAAAGCTACAATGCTTTACCAGCATAGGGCAGGAAGAGCTAGTTAAACTTATCACCACGGCTAAACCAACAACGTGTTTGTTAGATCCAATTCCAACTAGATTGCTGAAAGAAGTGATACATGCAGCTGGAGAGCCTCTTCTTAATATTATTAACTCCTCGTTATATCTAGGTCATGTCCCAAAATCTCTTAAGTTAGCAGTTATTAAGCCTCTTCTAAAGAAACCGAAACTGGACCCTGATGAAATATCAAATTACAGACCGATTTCAAACCTTCCGTTTATTTCTAAAATATTAGAAAAGGTGTCAGCTCAATTATGCTCCTTCCTACAGGAAAACAATATCCTTGAAGAATTTCAGTCAGGTTTCAGGCCCCATCATAGTACAGAAACTGCACTAGTTAAAATCACTAATGACTTGCTTTTAGCTTCGGACCAAGGCTGCATCTCGGTTTTAGTCCTGCTTGATCTTAGTGCTGCATTCCACACTATAGATCATAATATCCTCATAGATCACTTACAAAATCACACAGGTATGCAGGGACAGGCATTAAAATGGTTTAGATCCTACCTGTCTGATCCATACCACTCTGTAGATTTAAATGGAGAACTGTCCAGTGTAGTGCCAGTGAAATACGGGGTCCCACAAGGGTCAGTTTTAGGGCCTCTGCTTATCTCAGTATACATACTTCCATTGGGTAACATCATTAGAAGGCATGGGATTAGTTTCCATTGTTATGCCGATGACACCCAGTTATATATCTCATCAAAACCAGATGAAATATCTAATTTGTCTAGACTAACTGAGTGTGTTAAAGATATTAGAGATTGGATGATTGATAATTTCCTATTATTAAATTCTGATAAGACGGAGATATTACTTATTGGTCCAAAAACCAGTACACAGAAGCTCTCGCAATTCAGCTTGCATCTAGAAGGATGCACTGTTACCACTAGCTCAACAGTGAAAGACCTGGGTGTAATATTAGACAGCAACTTATCCTTTGAAAATCATATTTCCAATATCACAAAAACAGCCTTCTTCCATCTTAGAAATATCGCCAAGATTAGGAACATTTTATCTGTATCTGATGCAGAAAAGCTAGTTCATGCATTCCTGACCTCCAGACTGGACTACTGTAATGCATTACTAGGTGTTTGTCCTGCATCTTCAATAAACAAGCTACAGTGAGTCCAGAATGCAGCCGCCAGAGTTCTTACCAGATCAAGAAAATATGATCATATAACCCCAATATTATCATCCCTGCACTGGCTACCTGTGAAGTTTAGAATTGACTATAAATTAGCTCTACTTACGTACAAGGCTCTAATTGGTTTAGCTCCCACCTATCTCTCCAGTCTTCTGACACGCTACAATCCACCACGCTCTTTAAGATCACAAAATTCCGGACTTCTGGTAGTTCCCGGAATATTAAAGTCCACAAAAGAGGGTAGAATGTTTTCGTATTTAGCTCCTAAACTTTGGAATAGTCTTCCTGACAGTGTTCGGGGTTCAGACACAGTCTCCCAATTTAAATGTGGACTAAAGACTTATCTCTTTATCCTGGCAAACATCTAACACATCCCATAACCTTGTGCTCCAGTACATCTGATTAAATACACATTATCATCTAGTGCTGCGAATATTATGAACAACAGCTACGCTAATGCTGTTCCATTGTTTCCCTTCTTCTACCCATCCCGAGGCATACAGAGACTGTGCCGTCTCCAGTGGCATCCGGAGATGGACCAGCTCCAGCCGGGTTCTGCTTGTGAGGATTGGGATATTCAAGCAGCGCTGTGGACAACAACCTCCTTATTGATTTACATAACACTATACACATGCTGTATCTGCATCACACAATTGTCACCCAAATGAGGATGGGTTCCCTCTTGAGTCTGGTTCCTCACAAGGTTTCTTCCTCATACCATCTAAGGGAGTTTTTCCTTGCCACAGTCGCCTCAGTCACCTCAGGCTTGCTCACTTGGGATAACATCTAGGACTGTCTGTCTGTCTGTCTGTTTATATGTTTGTTGTTTTCCTTTGTTGTTTCTCATGTAAAGCTGCTTTGAGACAATGCTCTTTGTTAAAAGCGCTATACAAATAAAATTGAATCTCTCTCTCTCTCTCGCTCTCTCTCTCTCTCTCTCTCTATATATATATATCTGTCTGTCTGTCTCTCTCTCTCCTCTCTCTCTCTGTCTGTCTGTCTGTCTCTGTGTCTCTCACCCACTCTCTCTCTCTCTCTCTCTCTCTCTCTCTCTCTCTTTCTCTCTCTCTTTCTCTTTCTTCCTTTCTCCTTCTCTCTTCTATCAATTAATGAGATCACATATTCATGATGAAAGTGTATCGATCGAGCGACAGATGGCAGTAAAACGTGGAGTGTGTGTGTGTCACCTTCCCGCAGTGGGCGGACCAACTCGTAATCCCACCTCTATATCTGAAGGTAACAGCGAGTGATTAGAGGAAGCCCAGAGCATGAGGGATGAACGTGTGTTACTGTGGGACTCATACATTATTTACTGCTTCGTTATTAAAGAAAATCAATTAAGCAGCCAGACTGTAGTCGTAGTTACGGGTCTGGGGTGTCAGGGGGATTATGGGTAATCCTGGCTCTGTCCTCCAGAAAACTGACACTGGAGACTCCTTCCAGAAACCTTAACATTAATAATAAATGCAGCTGTTACTATAGAAATGATAAGACATTAATTACAGTTGCAAAACTCCAGACCTGAACATCTGGCTGAGGTTTACGGTACGATTATCAGATTAAACCGCGACATGATTGTGTTGTTAAACGTTCCAGAGGTTTCTATATTAGCACCTGTGAGATTAGCATCATAACACAGTGTGAATATTATATATCCCTCACAGCGCCTGAGCCTCTTCTTCTCTCTCTCTCTCTCTCTCTCTCTCTCTGTTTTTTTACACTTTTCCTTCAGCGGAGATTTCCCAGCAGGCATCAGTTGAAGGTCAGCCCTCAGTGTCTCGGTGTGAGCTCATCCCGTCGGAGTGAGTCACGTCGTAATTTCAGTTAAAACTAAACAGAAAGCATCTTCTCCTGCAGGTCACCTCCCACCTTCCTCTGCTTCCTTCACTTCCTCCACTTCCTCTGCTTCCTTCACTTCCTCCACTTCCTCTGCTTCCTTCACTTCCTCCACTTCCTCTGCTTCCTTCACTTCCTCCGCTTCTTCTGCTTCCTTCACTTCCTCCACTTCCTCTGCTTCCTTCACTTCCTCCGCTTCCTTCACTTTCTCCACTTCCTCTGCTTCCTTCACTTCCTCCGCTTCCTTCACTTTCTCCACTTCCTCTGTTTCCTCCGTTTCCTCCACTTTCTCTGCTTCCTTGCTTCCTCTGTTTCCTCCACTTCCTTTGCTACCTCCACGTCCTTCACATCCTCCGCCTCCTCCACTTCCTCTGTTTCCTCCGCTTCCTTCCCTTCTTCCACTTTCCCTGCTTCCTCCGCTTCCTTTGCTTCCTCCGCTTCCTCAGCCTCACTGCAGGTCAGAGCGTTAACACTCACACGCTCAGATCTTTCTCTATTAATATTTGACCTTCTAGTCGACCCCTGGTGCGAGTCAGGAAAAGTAAGAAAGGGTAAAAACAGGGCCGTCCCGTCGGGGGAATAAGGTTATTGTCGCTCGGCGTTAGGAATTTAATTCGAGATAACTTCAGCCTACTTTTTTTCAGGTGGTCTAAATTGAGAAATCGAGTGTGTAGCTGCAGGGCGAATACCTGCAGATTGGAAGCGGACCCTCGGGAACTCGACTGCTTTAGCAAATGTCACCGAGCGGCCATGTGCCTCGGACTCGCCTGCCCCGCCCCTGCCTCCATCTCCGTCTCCCCAATGCTCG
>NC_080736.1:16537058-16539558 GCF_019097595.1 Hemibagrus wyckioides | reverse complement strand
ACAGCTCTTTGTGCCTCATTTATGAACGTCTCTGGATAAAACCTCCTGCTGAATGAGTAAATATAAACTTTAGAGGTTGTTGCTGTGGGACAAACACACACACACACACACACTCACTGTGAGCGGACTGCAGGCTGAACCCTGCCGGTCAGTGTGTGTGTGCCGATTCTGTGTGTACGATAGATTAGTTGACTTCCAGCTTATCCATCTCTCGTCCCTCTGGATGCTGAACTTAGCCTTCACGCTCCGACACACTGCAGATAAATAGATCTGAATAAAAGAGAGAAAGAGAGATAGAGAGCAAGAGAGAGAGAGAGAGAGAGAGAGAGAGAGAGAGAGAGAGATACAGACAGACAGACAGACAGACAGACAGAGAAAGAGAGGGAGAAAGAAAGACAGACGGAGAGAGAAAGAAGTGAGAGAGCTTTCCTTATAATTCATGTGTTTAATGAATTTTATAGTTTTATTAATTATTGGCACCCTTAATGACCCCGGGTTTAAGTTTACTTCTTGAGTGCAGAATGTTTGTGAGTTATTTCCACTGACTCTGTGTGAGGTCTCCTGACCGACACGGCAGCGTTCATTACGCGGGAAATGTTTAGAAACAGGAAACAGTGTCTGCTTTCCCACTCGATTAACCACCAGAGAGATCTTCCTTTACTCTGGTCTCAGATATCGTCCCGGACGCGCATCTCCAGGGCGTGACCGTGTTCTGTCCAGGGTCAGGTCTCATCTCTGACCTCCACCCGCCTGCTAGGACCCACGTCACCTCTGCCATGTTAGCTGCTGAAAAATTATCTCTCTCCACTCACCGGAGCAGCCTAATTTTTCTTACGCTGTCAAAACGTCTGAAATCCGGCTGACTCGTGTTTAATATCCCGTCAGTGCAGGACCTGAAGCTGGGTTCAGAACGCGAGTGTGTGTGTGTGTGCGCGAGTGTGTGTGCGAGTGTGTGTGCGAGTGTGTGTGTGTGCGAGTGTGTGTGTGTGACACGTTCAAGTCAGAAACTTTTTTTTTGAGGCAGAAAGGCTGAAGATCGCGGGTCGTCCTCACCGCACGCCGGCTGAGGCGTCAGTGTTTTTTGACAGCGGTGGCGTGATGTCATCGCACAGCGTGATGTCCCAGCGCTCCAGGCTAGTACGGCTGTCTCTCAGAGCGACGGATACTTCCGGATCAGAGAGGAGCTTGAAGACTCGGCCCTGTGCTCTGTGTTTTACACATACTGTCACCCTCTTCACAGGCTAAAAATACAGAGCGCTAGTGCGTCTGTGACGGTTCGAATCCCGAGTTCCTCTCATCCCTTCAGGGATGCCCTCATTAGCGCTAACACAGCCTGCTAGGTAAGCTAGGTGCTAATGCCAGGATTGTTCTCCACTGTTATCACAGTTCAGCTCTAACGTTAGATATAGTCTAGCCCTTCAACATAGCCTCAGGCTAACACTAGCACTAGCCTTACGTGTGAAAAGCTAGGCCTGGGCCACAAACATCAACATCTACACAATCCTGAAAGAGACAAGGCTATTAAGACTTTTAACACACACACACACACACACACACTACACTGTGACCTGTGAAATGAAAATATTCCAGTCATTTCCCCTCACACCAATCTGCTGAGCTCCTGATATGGATGACTGAGACGCCTCTCTCTGTGTGTGTGTGTGTGTATGTATGTGTGTGTGTGTGTGTGTGCAGTGTGATTATTTTTCCTCAGGACCAATATATGTTTGGTAAATTTGCCCCAAATAGACCGAACCCCTTTGGGCTGTGTTCCAAATGCACTCAAGTGTTTCTCGGTGCAGGAGACGCTCGAGACGCTGCTGATGATCCTGATGAAAACCATAAGTGAGAAGAAAATTCAGCATGTGGCTCTGAGACTGAACCGAACTGAGATTATTATGCTAAACCGTTTCACTGCTAAACTAACGTATAGGCAGCAGAAGCATGAACCTAATTTGCTTGAGGCTGTAGGTACTCTGATGTGGTGGTGGCTCAAGTGGTTAAGGGTGTGAGTTGTTGTCCAGAAGATTAGGAGTTCAAGTTGCCACTGTTGGCTCTCTGCTCCAGGGGCGCTGTATTATGGCTGACCCTATGCTCTGACCCAACCTCCAAGGCTAGGATATGCCAGAAAAGAATTTCACTGTGCGCTGTAATGTATATGAGACAAATAAAAGCCATTTCACTTCATCACTGACCTCAGATCAGACTCTGGCATTTATTCAGCTGAATAAGCTTTAAAAAAATTAAAACTCTTTCATGAAAATGATATATAAATGTTAAACTCAGCTCAGAATTAAAAAATATATATTTCTCATGATTCATCAAATCATATGACTCGTAATTTCGCTAGAGATTCAAATCTAATGACTCATGATTCAACTAAAAATTCAAATCATATGACTCATGATTGAGCTATAGATTCAAATATCATGATTCATGATTACACTACAGATTCAAATCTAATGACTCATGTTTCAACTAGAAATTCAAATTATATGAC
>NC_080736.1:16504558-16529558 GCF_019097595.1 Hemibagrus wyckioides | reverse complement strand
TGTACACTGTACACACACACACTGTACACTGTACACACACACTGTACACACACACTGTACACTGTACACACACACACTGTACACTGTACACACACACACTGTACACAGTACACACACACACTGTACACACACACACACACTGTACACTGTACACACACACACTGTACACACACACACTGTACACTGTACACACACACACTGTACACACACACACACACACTGTACACTGTACACACACACACACACACACTGTACACTGTACACACACACACACACACACTGTACACTGTACACACACACTGTACACACTGTACACTGTACACACACACACTGTACACACTGTACACTGTACACACACTGTACACACACACACTGTACACACACACTGTACACTGTACACACACACACACACACACTGTACACTGTACACACACACACACTTTTCACTGTACACACACAAACACTGTACACACACACTGTACACACACACTGTACACTGTACACACACACACTACACACACACTGTACACACACACACTGTACACTGTACACACAAACACACACACTGTACACACACACTGTACACTGTAGACACACACACTGTACACACACACACACACACTGTACACTGTACACACACACACTGTACACTGTACACACACACACTGTACACACACACTGTACCCTGTACACACACACTGTACCCTGTACACACACACACTGTACACACACACACTGTACACAGTACAAACACACACTGTACACTGTACACACACACACTGTACACACACACACACACTGTACACACACACACTGTACACACACACACACTGTACACTGTACACACACACACACACTGTACACTGTACACACACACTGTACACACTGTACACTGTACACACACACACTGTACACACACTGTACTCTGTACACACACTGTACACACACACACTGTACACTGTACACACACACACTTTTCACTGTACACACACACACACTGTACACACACACTGTACACACACACTGTACACACACACACTACACACACACTGTACACACACACAATGTACACTGTACACACACACACACACACACACTGTACACACACACTGTACACTGTAGACACACACACTGTACACACACACTGAACACTGTACACACACACACACACTGTACACTGTACACACACACACTTTTCACTGTACACACACACACTGTACACACACACACTGTACACTGTACACACACACTGTACACACACTGTACACTGTACACACACACACTACACACACACAATGTACACACACACACATTGTACACTGTACACACACACACACACTGTACACTGTACATACACACTGTACACACACACACACACACTGTACACTGTACACACACACACTGTACACACACAAACACACACACACTGTACACACACACACAGTACACACACACACTGTACACACACACACAGTACACACACACACTGTACACACACACACACACACACACTGTACACACACACACTGTACACTGTACACAAACACACTGTACACTGTACACACACACACTGTACACACACACACACACTGTACACTGTACACACACACTGTACACTGTACACACACTGTACACTGTACACACACACTGTACACACACACTGTACACTGTACACTGTACACACACACACAAACTGTACACACACACACACACACTGTACACTGTACACACACACACACACACTGTACACTGTACACACACACTGTACACTGTACACACACACACACAATGTACACACACACACTGTACACACACACACTGTACACTGTACACACACACACACAATGTACACACACACTGTACACTGTACACACACACACACTACACACACACTGTACACTGTACACACACACACACACACTGTACACACACACACTGTACACACACACACACACTGCACACACACACACACACTGTACACTGTACACACACACACACAATGTACACACACACTGTACACACACACACACACACACTGTACACACACACTGTACACTGTACACACACACACACACACACTGTACACACACACACTGTACACACACACACACACTGTACACTGTACACACACACACACACAATGTACACACACACTGTACACACACACTGTACACTGTACACACACACTGTACACACACACACACTGTACACACACACACACACTGTACACACACACACTGTACACACACACACACACACTGTACACTGTACACACACACACACACACACACTGTACACTGTACACACACACTACACACTGTACACTGTACACACACACACTGTATACACACACACACTGTACACTGTACACACACACACACACACTGTACACACACACACTGTACACACTGTACACTGTACACACACACACTGTACACACACACACACTGTACACTGTACACACACACACACACTGTACACACACACACTGTACACTGTACACACACACACACACACTGTACACTGTACACACACACTGTACACATTGTACACCAGTGTTGTAATGTAATGAAGTAAAATTACTTCGTTACATTACTTAAGTATTTTTTGAGAGTTTTTGTACTTTACTTGAGTTTTTATATTTCTGTCAACTTTTACTTTTACTTCACTACTTTTTTTAAACAAATTCTATACTTTTACTCCGATACATTTTCTGTTCGGCATTTTCATTACTTACTACAAAAAAACCTGCATCCAAATTTGTGGTAAAGGAAGTTTGTGGTCAGTGATGACTTTAGGCCATGTCCACACGGAGCTGGGCATTTTTAAAACGGAGATTTTTCAACTTTGTTTTTTTTTTTTTTAAATTCTGTCCACATGACCTACGTGTTAAAAATATCTTTGTCCACATGAAAACACAAAACACCCTGTTAAGTGCTGTCAGGAGCCTAGCCAATCAGAAGCCCTGTTAAGTGCTGTCAGGAGCCTAGCCAATCAGAAGCCCTGTTAAGTGCTGTCAGGAGCCTAGCCAATCAGAAGCCTAGACAAAACTTTATTACCGGTTCCAGTAGTTTAAAAACAATGGTGCGTCGCGTGAAAGCGATGCCCTTGACATGCGAAAATTTCATTGTAGAATGTAGAAGTCGGACCGGGTCTCGTCCAAAACCTCCATCGCTGTGTGTGTTGTGGGAGTTCTGTATGTAGCAGCAGTATTACATTCCGACTCTCTGTTCATGACCGTAATGTGTGAGTAACTGTGCGTGTGTGTGCACACATGTAAAAGTCCAGTAAACAACGTTAACACAGTCAGTAGTTCACGTAAGTCTGCTATTGCACAAAATATCTTCATAAACAAAGCTGACGTCAAATCAAGGAGACCGGCTCACAGACAATGATGTCAGTTCATCAGAATCTCTGTTTCCCCTGTCCACACAACACCACTGAAAACGGAGAGTTCTGGAAAATCTTCACTTTGGACGGAGTTTTCCAAAAGCTCCGTTTTCACCGTCCTCAAACTGCATTATTATTGAGAAGTTTAAGAAAGAAAGCAATACAGAATAAAATTCATAATTCTCCAAATTATTACAGTCTTGCTTTTTTAATTTACTTCTACTTTTACTTTCCATACTTGAGTACATTCATGAAAATACTACTTTTGATAAGTACAGTTTATTTCAGATACTTTAAGACTTTTACGCAAGTAGAATTATAAAGGCTGACTTTAACTTTTACTCGAGTCATTTTCTAACAAAATACCTGTACTTTTACTCAAGTGGGGCTTTTGGGTACTTTATACAACACTGATGTACACACGCATTGTACACACACACACACACACTGTATACACACACTGTACGCTATACACTGTACACACACACACTGTACACACACACACTGTACACACACTGTACACACACACTGTACACACACACTGTACACTGTACACACACACTGTATACACACACTGTACGCTATACACTGTACACACACACTTCACTGTACACACACACACACTGTACACACACACTGTACACACACTGTACACACACACTGTATACACACACTGTATGCTATACACTGTACACACACACACTGTACACACACACACACTGTACACACACACTGTACACACACACTGTACACACACACTGTATACACACACTGTACGCTATACACTGTACACACACACTGTACACACACACACACACAATGTACACTGTACACACACTGTACGCTATACACTGTACACACACACTGTACACTGTACACACACACACTGTACACACACACACACAATGTACACTGTACACACACTGTACGCTATACACTGTACACACACACTGTACACTGTACACACACACACTGTACACACACACACTGTACACACACTGTACACACACACTGTACGCTATACACTGTACACACACACACACAATGTACACTGTACACACACTGTACACTATACACTGTACACACACACTGTACACTGTACGCTATACACTGTACACACACACTGTACACTGCACACACACACACACTGTACACACACTGTACGCTATACACTGTACACACACACACAATGTACACTGTACACACACTGTACGCTATACACTGTACACACACACTGTACACTGTACACACACACACACTGTACACACACACTGTACACACACTGTACACACACACTGTACACACACACTGTACACACACACTGTACACTGTACACACACACTGTATACACACACTCTACGCTATACACTGTACACACACACACTGTACACACACACACACTGTACACACACACTGTACACACACACTGTACACTGTACACACACACTGTATACACACACTGTACGCTATACACTGTACACACACACTGTACACTGTACACACACACACACTGTACACACACTGTACGCTATACACTGTACACACACACACACACAATGTACACTGTACACACACTGTACGCTATACACTGTACACACACACTGTACACTGTACACACACACACACTGTACACACACTGTACGCTATACACTGTACACACACACACAAACAATGTACACTGTACACACACACTGTATACACACACTGTACGCTATACACTGTACACACACACTGTACACTGTACACACACACACTGTACACACACACACTGTACACACACTGTACACACACACTGTACGCTATACACTGTACACACACACTGTACACTGTACACACACACACTGTACACACACACACTGTACACACACTGTACACACACACTGTACGCTATACACTGTACACACACACACTGTACACACACTGTACACACACACTGTACGCTATACACTGTACACACACACACACAATGTACACTGTACACACACTGTACACTATACACTGTACACACACACACACTGTAAACACACATTGTACACACACACACAATGTACACACACTGTATACACACAATGTACACTGTACACACACACACACACTGTACACTATACACTGTACACAAACACACACACTGTACACACACTGTATACACACACACACACACACTGTACACTACACACACACACACACACACTGTACACACACACACACACATTGTACACACACACTCACACTGTACACTGTACACACACACACACTGTACACTCTACACACATACACTGTACACACACACTATACACACACACACACCAAACTGTACACACAAACTGTACACTGTACACACACACTCATACGCACACACTGTACACACACACACACACACTGTACACACACACACACACTGTACACACACATACACACACAGTGTACACACAAACTGTACACTGTACACACACACATTGTACACACACACACACTGTACACTGTACACACACACACACTGTATGCTGTACACACATACACTGTATACTGTACACAAACACACACACACACACACACCAAACTGTACACACAAACTGTACACTGTACACACACACTGTACACACAAACTCATATGCACACACTGTACACACACACATACACACACATACACACACACACACACACTGTACACACACACACACTATACACACACACACCAAACTGTACACACAAACTGTACACTGTACACACACACTGTACACACAAACTGTACACTGTACACACACACTCATATGCACACACTGTACATTATACACACACACTGTACACACACACTGTACACTGTACACACACACTGTACACACACACTGTACACACACACTCATATGCACACACTGTACACTGTACACACACACATACACACTGTACACACACACTGTACACTGTACACACACACTCATATGCACACACTGTACACTATACACACACACTGTACACTGTACACACACACTGTACACACACACTGTACAGTGTACACACACACTGTACACTGTACACACACACACACTGTACACACACACCGTACACACACACTCATATGCACACACTGTACACTATACACACACACACTGTACACACACACTGTACACTGTACACACACACACTGTACACACACACCATACACACACACACAAACACACATACACACAAACTGTACACTGTACACACACACTGTACACACCAACTCACACACACACACAGTGTACACTGTACACACACACTGTACACTGTACACACACTGTACACTGTACACACACACTCATACGCACACACTGTACACACACACACTGTACACTGTACACACACTGTACACACACACACTCATATGCACACACTGTACACTGTACACTGTACACACACACACACACACTGTACACACACACTGTACACTGTTCACACACACTGTACACACACACACACTGTATACACTGTTCACACACACTGTACACACACACACAAACACTAAACACTGTATACACACACACACATTGTACACACACTGTACGCTATACACTGTACACACACACACAATGTACACTGTACACACACTGTACGCTATACACTGTACACACACACTGTACACTGTACACACACACACACTGTACACACACACACTGTACACACACTGTACACACACTGTACGCTATACACTGTACACACACACACACACAATGTACACTGTACACACACTGTACACACACACACTGTACACACACACTGTACACTGTACACACACACACACTGTACACACACACACTGTACACACACTGTACACACACACTGTACGCTATACACTGTACACACACACACACACACACAATGTACACTGTACACACACTGTACACTATACACTGTACACACACACACTGTAAACACACATTGTACACACACACACAATGTACACACACTGTATACACACAATGTACACTGTACACACACACACACTGTACACTATACACTGTACACAAACACACACACTGTACACACACTGTATACACACACACACACTGTACACTACACACACACACACACATTGTACACACACACTCACACTGTACACTGTACACACACACACACTGTACACTCTACACACATACACTGTACACACACACTATACACACACACACACACACCAAACTGTACACACAAACTGTACACTGTACACACACACTCATACGCACACACTGTACACACACACACACACTGTACACACACACACTGTACACACACACACACACTGTACACACACATACACACACAGTGTACACACAAACTGTACACTGTACACACACACATTGTACACACACACACACTGTACACACACACACACACACATTGTACACACACACTCACACTGTACACTGTACACACACACACACTGTACACTCTACACACATACACTGTACACACACTATACACACACACACACCAAACTGTACACACAAACTGTACACTGTACACACACAAACTGCACACTGTACACACACACACATTGTACACACACACACACTGTACACTGTACACACACACACACACACACACTGTATGCTGTACACACATACACTGTATACTGTACACACACACACACACACACACCAAACTGCACACACAAACTGTACACTGTACACACACACTGTACACACAAACTCATATGCACACACTGTACACACACACATACACACACACACATACACACACACACACACACTGTACACACACACACTATACACACACACACCAAACTGTACACACAAACTGTACACTGTACACACACACTGTACACACAAACTCATACACACACACTGTATACACACACTGTACACACACACTCATATGCACACATTGTACACACACTGTACACACACACACTGTACACACACACTGTACACTGTACACACACACTACACACACACTCATATGCACACACTGTACACTGTACACACACACATACACACTGTACACACACACTGTACACTGTACACACACACTCATATGCACACACTGTACACTATACACACACACTGTACACACACACTGTACACTGTACACACACACACTGTACACACACACCGTACACACACACTCATATGCACACACTGTACACTATACACACACACACTGTACACACACACTGTACACTATACACACACACACTGTACACACACACTGTACACTGTACACACACCCACTGTACACACACACCGTACACACACACACACATACACACAAACTGTACACTGTACACACACACTGTACACACCAACTCACACACACACACAATGTACACTGTACACACACACTGTACACTGTACACACACTGTACACTGTACACACACACTCATACGCACACACTGTACACACACACACTGTACACTGTACACACACACTGTACACACACACACTCATATGCACACACTGTACACTGTACACTGTACACACACACACACACACACACTGTACACACACACTGTACACTGTACACACACACTGTACACACACACACACACACACTGTACACTGTACGCAGACACACACACTGTACACACACACACACACTGTTCACACACACTGTACACACACACACACTGTATACACTGTTCACACACACTGTACACACACACACACAAACACTAAACACTGTATACACACACACACTGTACACACTGTTCACACACACCCATACACTCACACACAAAGACTGTACACACACACTGCACACTGTACACACACACACACTGTACAAGCATACTTTACACACACAAACTGTACACTGTACACACACACTGTACAAACACACACACTGTACACACACACACACACAAACTGTACACTGTACACAAACACTGTACACACACACTGTACACACAAACTCACACACAATGTACACTGTACACACACTGTACATACACACACACATAGTGTACACAGAAAACACACACACACTGCACTCTGTACACACACATACACTGTACACACACTGTATACACACACACTGTACACACACTGTATACACACACACACACTATACACTGTACACACACTGTATACACACACACACTGTACACTGTATACACACACACACTGTACACTGTATACACACACACTGTACACTATACACACTGTACACACACTGTATACACACACACACTGTACACACTGTTCACACACACACATACACTCACACACAAAGACTGTACACACACACTGCACACTGTACACACACACACACTGTACAAGTATACTTTACACACACAAACTGTACACTGTACACACACACTGTACAAACACACACACTGTACACACACACACACAAACTGTACACTGTACACAAACACTGTACACACACACTGTACACACAAACTCACACACAATGTACACTGTACACACACTGTACATACACACACACATAGTGTACACAGAAAACACACACACACTGCACTCTGTACACACACATACACTGTACACACACTGTATACACACACACTGTACACACACTGTATACACACACACACACTATACACTGTACACACACTGTATACACACACACACACTGTACACTGTATACACACACACACTGTACACTGTATACACACACACACTGTACACTGTATACACACACACTGTACACTATACACACTGTACACACACTGTATACACACACACACTGTACACTGTACACACACTGTATACACACACACACTGTACACTGTACACACACTGTATACACACACACACTGTACACTGTACACACACTGTACACTGTACACACACACACTGTACACACACTGTACACACACACACACTGTACACTGTACACACACTGTACACTGTACACACACACACTGTATGCTGTACACACATACACTGTACAGTGTACACACACACACACCAAACTGTACACACAAACTGTACACTGTACACACACACTGTACACACACAGTCATATGCACACACTGTACACACACACATACACACACACACACACTGTACACACACACTATACACACACACACTAAACTGTACACACAAATTGTACACTGTACACACACACTGTATACACACACTGTACACACACACTGTACACACACACTGTACACTGTACACACACACTGTACACACACACATACGCACACACTGTACACACACACACAGAGGCAGACACACACACAATGTACACTGTACACACACACTGTACACACACACTGTACCCTGTACACACACACTGTACACACACACTCATATGCACACACTGTACACACACACACAGAGGCAGACACACACACAATGTACACTGTACACACACATAGTGTACACAGAAAACACACACACTGCACTCTGTACACACACTGTACACACACACACACACACACTGTACACTGTGCACACACACTGTATACACACACACACACTGTACATTGTAAACACACACTGTACACTGTGCACACACACACACTGTACACTGTAAAAACACACTGTACACAAACACTGTACACTGTACACACACTGTACACTGTACACTGTGCACACACACTGTATATACACACACTGTACACTGTACACTGTACACACACACACACACACACACACTGTACACACACATAGTGTACACAGAAAACACACACACTGCACTCTGTACACACACACACACTGTACACACACACACTGTACACTGTGCACACACACTGTATACACACACACACACACTGTACACACACATAGTGTACACAGAAAACACACACACTGCACTCTGTACACACAGTATACACACACACACTGTACACACTGTATACACACACTGTACACTGTACACACACACACACTGTACACACTGTATACACACACTGTACACTGTACACACACACACACTGTACACTGTACACACACTGTATACACACACACTGTACACTGTACACACACACACAGTACACTATACACACACACACACACTGTACACACACTTTACACTGTACACACACACACACACTGTATACACACACACACAGTACACTATACACACACACACACACTGTACACTGTACACACACTTTACACTGTACACACACACACACACACTGTATACACACACACACACTGTATACACACACACTGTACACTGTACACACACACACATTACACTATACACACACACACACACACTGTACACTGTACACACACTTTACACTGTACACACACTGTATACACACACACTGTACACACACTGTATACACACACACACTGTACACTGTACACACACACTGTACACACACACACACTGTATACACACACACACACACAGTACACTGTATGCACACACACACACTCATACATGCACACACTCACACTCACACACGCACACAGTGAAGTTAGTTAGTGAAGAACTCAGAAGGTTCTCAGGTTCATCAGGAGTGTTGCTAGAATGTAAAAGTATTTAAGGTTTGTTAGCGTGTAACACAAACGGCATGTTAATGTGCAGCTGAAAAACTGCTGGCAATGAAAAGGTGTGTGTGTGTGTGTGTGTGTCTATGTTTGTGTTTGTGTGTGTGTGTGTGTGCGTGTTGCACCTTCCACCTGCTCCACTGTGTTTTCTCTCGACTTGAACAAAAGCTGAGGGAAAGAAAATGACATTAATTTACGGCGCAGCCCCCCATCTGTCTCGTGTGAGTGGAGGTGTCAAGCAGGAGGCAGATGTGTGTGTGTGTGTGTGTGTGTGTGTGTGTGTGAGTGACACAGGCAGCGATCCATCACTCTGGGAAAAACCTCCTCGTTTTACCTGGAGCTGCTGAAAGAAGCCAGTGTGAAGATTTTCATGGCACCTCAGTGCCTTTTACCCACAATGCCCTGGGGCAGGAAGTGCAAATCACCACACGATCTGTTTTTGGCCTGTTTAGCATGATTAGCATCACAGCTACTGAAGTAGAGCTTTAGTCATTAAAGAAGGTGAAGTGTAAAAGTGTGGCGCAGCATGTGGAGTGTTGTGTTTATGAGTCAGGACATGCTAGCAACCCTAGTTAGCAAAAGCCGCATTAATGCTAGGTGCTTTTAGACTTGTATCGTTCCATCAATTTCTGGAACTGCAATAATGTCAAATAATGTGCTGTGTTGTTAGCCTAGCATGATGTTGCTAGGTTCTGTGGTTTAGCAGATGATTATGTTAGCCGTCTGTTCGTCTCTAACGCAGTTACGCTAGTGGAAAGTTTTCAGTGTTTCCTGGTGACTCTTCTAAGTGACGCAGCTTCACTGTACAAGCGTGTGTGTGTGTGTGTGTGTGTGTGTGTTGCAGGTCTGGTGTAAATTTGATTCTGGTTAAACCACTGGAACTAATAAATGTTCTCTCGCTCCTGCAGGACGGACGAGTGACAGAGATTCATGAGTGCGAGACGATTAAACTCAGGAGAGATGAGAAACGTTCACTCCCCCCCCCGACACACACACACACGCTGCAGCACTGAGACACACTGCGACATGGTGTGTGTGTGTGTGTGTGTGTGTGTAACATCTCACCTGGGCAGGCCGCCACTGATGGATGGGTCCAATCACCAACTCGCATCAATCACCACTGCTGCAGAGAGAGAGAGAGAGAGAGAGAGAGAGAGAGAGAGCGAAAGAGAGGAGATGAAGAGAAGAGAAAAGGAAAAGAAAGAAACAGAGTGAAAGAATAATAAAGAATGAAATGGAGAGAGGATGGTGTGTGTGTGTGTGAGAGAGAGGGAGAGAGAGAAAGCAAAATTAAATGAATAATAACAGAGAGAAGAAGCGATTGATTTGCTCAGTAAACACTGCTGTTTATTTATTTGAGGAGTGTGATGAAGAGTGTGATGAGGAGTGATGAGGAGTGTGATGAGGAGTGTGATGAGGAGTGATGAGGAGTGTGATGAGGAGTGATGAGGAGTGTGATGAAGAGTGATGAGGAGTGATGAGGGGTGATGAGGAGTGTGATGAGGAGTGATGAGTGTGATGAGGAGTGTGTAAACACTGCTGTTTATTTCTCTCTCTCTCTCTCTCTCTCTCTCTCTCTCTCTTTATTATTCTGATGATGAATGAATTCATTTCTTGACACGTCACCTGACAGATGTGTTACACAGCCGTGACGTGAGAAAGGCAGAAACGCAGCAGAGGAATCGTTTACAGTCACAAGTCGTTTCAGAATTAATAACAAACGAACGTGAGGGAAAACCCCGGGAACGTGTGTGTGTGTGTGTGTGTGTGTGTGTGTGTGTGTCACACACTGACGCTGAAGGTCACCTGGGTTTTACACGTGGACCGGACAGACAAAGTGTTGGTGTTCCCTCACAGGACTCCCGGAGGCGGAGTTAAAAAGAGCGGGAAAACTTCTGGACTGATCATCAGCCTGGAACCTTCAGCATAACGTCTTCTAGACTTGCTGACTGTGTGGATATTTGTAGAGCGTTGCAGGAACATTATTCCTGGAACGTTACAGCTGAAGACATGTTCTAAATAACCTCTAACTGGTGTTTAGAGGGTTCTGACCAAAACACTCACTTCCTGTCTGTCTGTTCATAAGCATATTACACCTCCTGTGTGTGTGTGTGTGAGAGAGAGAGGGGCCATGAGAGCAGATGCACTTTATATAATATTTATGCATGTTAATTATTTTCTGTGGAAAAAAAACAGACAATTTGGGCCACGTCTCGTCTTTGACCTGAATACTGTGAGACAGGAAGTGTGTGTGTGTGTGTTTTCTGTCAGAACAACCTTTAGTGCCACCCGAAATACGCCGTGTGGCTCAGAGACTCGGGACACGTCCTAAATCACACAGTTCCTTACTAAATAGTGTGTCACAGTGTGATTTAGGATGAAGCCCAGTCTCTTTTAGACGTCTTGAGTGTTTGAGGTCCAGAAGAAGTATGACATCATCGAAGACATCATCAATTTATAGAAGAAGAAGAAGAAGATATAAATATAAACAGATAGATAAACAGACAGATAGACAGATACAGTATATTATCTGTGATGAGGAGTGATGAGTGATGAGTAATTAGGAGTGCTGAGGAGTGATGAAGAGTGTTGAGGAGGGATGAAGAGTGATGAAGAGTGATGAGGAGGGATGAAGAGTGATGAAGAGTGATGAAGAGTGATGAGGAGTGTGATGAGTGTTGAGGAGGGATGAAGAGTGATGAGGAGGGATGAGGAGGGATGAAGAGTGATGAGGAGTGATGAGTGATGAGTAATTAGGAGTGCTGAGGAGTGATGAAGAGTGTTGAGGAGGGATGAAGAGTGATGAAGAGTGATGAGGAGGGATGAAGAGTGATGAGGAGTGTGATGAAGAGTGATGAGGAGTGTGATGAAGAGTGATAAGGAGGGATGAAGTGTGATGAAGAGTGATGAGGAGGGATGAAGAGTGATGAGGAGTGTGATGAAGAGTGAGGAGGAGTGTGCTGAAGAGTGATGAGGAGTGATGAAGAGTGATGAGGAGTGTGATGAAGAGTGATGAGGAGTAATGAAGAGTGATGAGGAGTGATGAAGAGTGCTGAGGAGTGTGATGAAGAGTGTGATGAAGAGTGATGAGGAGTGATGAAGAGTGATGAGGAGTGTGATGAAGAGTGCTGAGGAGTGATGAAGAGTGATGAGGGGTGATGAAGAGTGATGAGGAGTGTGATGAAGAGTGATGAGGAGTGATGAAGAGTGATGAGGGGTGATGAAGAGTGATGAGTGTGATGAGGAGTGTGATGAAGAGTGATAAGGAGTGTGATGAAGAGTGATGAAGAGTGATGAGTGTGATGAAGAGTGATGAGTGTGATGAAGAGTGATAAGGAGTGTGATGAAGAGTGATGAAGAGTGATGAGTGTGATGAAGAGTGATGAGGAGTGATGAAGAGTGATGAGGAGGGATGAAGAGTGATGAAGAGTGATGAGGAGTGATGAAGAGTGATGAGGAGTGTGATGAATGATGAGGAGTGTGATGAAGAGTGATGGGGTGATGAAGAGTGATGAGGAGTGTGATGAGTGATGAGGAGTGTGATGAGTGTGATGAGGAGTGTGATGAAGAGTGATGAGGGGTGATGAAGAGTGATGAGGGGTGATGAAGAGTGATGAGGAGTGTGATGAGTGATGAGGAGTGTGATGAGTGATGAGGAGTGTGATGAAGAGTGATGAGGGGTGATGAAGAGTGATGAGGGGTGATGAAGAGTGATGAGGAGTGTGATGAGTGATGAGGAGTGTGATGAGTGTGATGAGGAGTGTGATGAAGAGTGATGAGGAGTGATGAGGGGTGATGAGGAGTGTGATGAGGAGTGTGATGAGGAGTGATGAGGAGTGTGAGGAAGAGTGATGAGGGGTGATGAGGAGTCTGATGAGGAGTGATGAGGAGTGATGAGGGGTGATGTGGAGTGTGATGAGGAGTGATGAGGAGTGATGAGGGGTGATGAGGAGTGTGATGAGGAGTGTGATGAAGAGTGATGAGGAGTGTGAGGAAGAGTGATGAGGGGTGATGAGGAGTGTGATGAGGAGTGATGAGGAGTGTGATGAGGAGTGATGAGGAGTGTGATGAAGAGTGATGAGGAGTGATGAGGGGTGATGAGGAGTGTGATGAGGAGTGATGAGTGTGATGAGGAGTGATGAGTGTGATGAGGAGTGTGATGAGGAGTGATGAGGAGTGTGAGGAAGAGTGATGAGGGGTGTGATGAAGAGTGATGAGGAGTGATGAAGAGTGATGAGGAGTGTGATGAAGAGTGATGAGGAGTGATGAGGAGTGATGAAGAGTGCTGAGGAGTGTGATGAAGAGTGTGATGAAGAGTGATGAGGAGTGATGAAGAGTGATGAGGAGTGTGATGAAGAGTGCTGAGGAGTGTGATGAAGAGTGATGAGGAGTGATGAAGAGTGATGAGGAGTGTGATGAAGAGTGATGAGGAGTGATGAAGAGTGATGAGGGGTGATGAAGAGTGATGAGTGTGATGAGGAGTGTGATGAAGAGTGATGAAGAGTGATGAGTGTGATGAAGAGTGATGAGGAGTGATGAAGAGTGATGAGGAGGGATGAAGAGTGATGAAGAGTGATGAGGAGTGATGAAGAGTGATGAGTGTGTGTGATGAGGAGTGTGATGAGAGTGATGGTGGTTGATGAAGAGTGATGAGGAGTGTGATGAGTGATGAGGAGTGTGATGAAGAGTGATGAGGGGTGATGAGTGATGAGGGTGATGAGGAGTGATGAGGAGGTGTTGAGTGATGAGGAGTGTGATGAGGAGTGATGAGGAGTGATGATGAGAGGTGATGAGGAGGTGATGAAGAGTGATGAGGAGTGATGAAGAGTGATGAGGAGTGTGATGAGTGATGAGGAGTGTGATGAGTGTGATGAGGAGTGTGATGAAGAGTGATGAGGAGTGATGAGGGGTGATGAGGAGTGTGATGAGGAGTGTGATGAAGAGTGATGAGGAGTGTGAGGAAGAGTGATGAGGGGTGATGAGGAGTGTGATGAGGAGTGTGATGAGGAGTGTGATGAGGAGTGTGATGAAGAGTGATGAGGAGTGTGAGGAAGAGTGATGAGGGGTGATGAGGAGTGTGATGAGGAGTGTGATGAGGAGTGTGATGAGGAGTGATGAGGAGTGTGATGAAGAGTGATGAGGAGTGATGAGGGGTGATGAGGAGTGTGATGAGGAGTGATGAGTGTGATGAGGAGTGATGAGTGTGATGAGGAGTGTGATGAGGAGTGATGAGGAGTGTGAGGAAGAGTGATGAGGGGTGATGAGGAGTCTGATGAGGAGTGTGATGAGGAGTGATGAGGAGTGATGAGGGGTGATGAGGAGTGATGAGGAGTGATGAGGGGTGATGAGGAGTGTGATGAGGAGTGATGAGGAGTGTGAGGAAGAGTGATGAGGAGTGATGAGGGGTGATGAGGAGTGATGAGGAGTGATGAGGGGTGATGAGGAGTGATGAGGAGTGATGAGGGGTGATGAGGAGTGTGATGAGGAGTGATGAGGAGTGTGAGGAAGAGTGATGAGGAGTGATGAGGGGTGATGAGGAGTGATGAGGAGTGATGAGGGGTGATGAGGAGTGTGATGAGGAGTGATGAGGAGTGTGAGGAAGAGTGATGAGGGGTGATGAGGAGTGTGATGAGGAGTGTGATGAGGAGTGATGAGGGGTGTGATGAGGAGTGATGAGTGTGATGAGGAGTGTGATGAGTGTGATGAGTGTGATGAGGAGTGATGAGTGTGATGAGGAGTGTGATGATGAGTGTGATGAGGAGTGTGATGAGGAGTGATGAGTGTGATGAGGAGTGTGATGAGGAGTGATGAGTGTGATGAGGAGTGTGATGAGTGTGATGAGGAGTGTGATGAGGAGTGTGATGAGGAGTGTGATGAGTGTGTTGAGGAGTGTGATGAAGAGTGATGAGGAGTGTGATGAGTGTGATGAGTGTGATGAGTGTGATGAGGAGTGTGATGAGGAGTGATGAGTGTGATGAGGAGTGTGATGAGGAGTGTGATGAGTGTGATGAGGAGTGTGATGAGTGTGATGAGTGTGATGAGGAGTGTGATGAGTGTGATGAGGAGTGTGATGAGTGTGATGAGGAGTGTGATGAAGAGTGATGAGGAGTGTGATGAGTGATGAGGAGTGTGATGAGTGATGAGGAGTGTGATGAGTGTGATGAGTGTGATGAGGAGTGTGATGAGTGTGATGAGGAGTGTGATGAGGAGTGTGATGAGTGTGATGAGGAGTGTGATGAGTGTGATGAGGAGTGTGATGAGTGTGATGAGGAGTGTGATGAGTGTGATGAGGAGTGTGATGAGTGTGATGAGGAGTGTGATGAGGAGTGTGATGAGTGTGATGAGTGATGAGGAGTGTGATGAAGAGTGATGAGGAGTGTGATGAGTGATGAGGAGTGTGATGAGTGTGATGAAGAGTGATGAGGAGTGTGATGAGTGTGATGAGGAGTGTGATGAAGAGTGATGAGGAGTGTGATGAGTGATGAGGAGTGTGATGAGTGTGATGAGTGTGATGAGGAGTGATGAGTGTGATGAGGAGTGATGAGTGTGATGAGGAGTGATGAGTGTGATGAGGAGTGTGATGAGTGTGATGAGGAGTGTGATGAGTGTGATGAGGAGTGTGATGAGGAGTGATGAGTGTGATGAGGAGTGTGATGAGTGTGATGAGGAGTGTGATGAGTGTGATGAGGAGTGTGATGAGTGTGATGAGGAGTGTGATGAAGAGTGATGAAGAGTGAGACAGAACTATATACTGTGTTCAGAATAAACATCACTCACATCCTGTCTTTTATCTCCTGCACTGAAGAAAGAAATAAAGACCAAACCTGCTCTCTGGCTCTGAGCCAAGGTTAGACACACTCAGACACACACACACACTCAGACACACACACACACACACACACACACACTGACATGTGATAGACTTCCCTTTGGAGAATGTAAATAAAACACCTTAATTTGCATGTGTTTGTGTTTGTGTGTGTGTTTGTGTACATAATACTAAATAAGATTATTATTTTAAATCATTTTATTTTTATTTTTCATTCCCAGTTTTACAGTCAGCTTCAGAAATATTCTCTCTGTACATGATGGGTTTGAAGCCTCGGTCTGTGGGTCACTTCATATTCATACTGCAGGACGTCACGGCTGACCGCATGAGGGTTTATACACACTCCACTGAGCTGAAGAAAGACAGAAAGAAAGAAAGAAAGAAAGAAAGAAAGATAGAAAGAAAGAAAGAAAGAAAGAAAGAAAGAAAGAAAGAAAGAAAGAAAGAAAGAAAGAAAGAAAGAAAGAAAGAAAGAAAGAAAGACTTCAGATGTAGAAGTGCTGCTGGAGCTGGCAGGAGTCTCGGCTCACTGTGACTCTGGGGTCTTATTGGTGAGGTTTTGTGTACATATGAAGGACTTCTAGATTTCTTGGAATAAATGACCTTCAGCAGAATTAACCACAAGGAGAATTCTACACAACTTATTTCCATTCAATATTCACATTGATTTTAACTTCATTTCATGGGGTGCCAATAATTCTGAAGAGTTTATAGTGTAGAGATAAGATAATTGAGAAGATAATTGTCTGTCTGTCTGTCTGTCTGTCTCTCTCTCTCTATCTCTGATGATCTCTCTCTCTCTCTCTCTCTCTCTGTCTCTCTCTGTCTCCCCCTCTCTCTCTCTCTCTCTCTCTCTGTCTCTCTCTCTGATGATCTCTCTTTCTTCTCCTCCGTGTTCTCCTGGTCGTTCCTCTGACTGTATAATAGATGAAGAGAATGAGGGAGTATGTAGGCCAGTGCTGTGAGGACCTGTTTAGGCTGCGGCTCTGTTTTAAGAGCGTAATTGGGCCTCGTTATGAGAACATCAATAATTCAGAGCAGATGGATGAATAATAGATGGAAGTAAAACGCGCTGAGGAGATTCGCTTGACTTTTAGACGTCTCTTTAATGTGTGAAGGAAAAAGACACAACTTCCATACGCCGGGGGAGAGAGAGAGAGAGAGACCGAGTCGCCTGATGGCCTCGCAGTGACACACACACACACACACACACTCATTCATACACATACTGAGGAACATACACACACACACACACACACTCATTCATACACATACTGAGGAACATACACACACACGCGCACACACACACACACACACTCATTCATACACATACTGAGGAACATACACACACACGCGCACACACACACACACACACACTCATTCATACACATACTGAGGAACATACACACACACACACACACTCATTCATACACATACTGAGGAACATACACACACACGCGCACACACACACACACACACACACACACTCATTCATACACATACTGAGGAACATACACACACGCGCACACACACACACACACACACACACACACTCATTCATACACATACTGAGGAACACACACACACACACACACTCATTCATACACATACTGAGGAACACACACACACATTCATACACATACTGAGGAACATACACACACGCGCACACACACACACACACACACTCATTCATACACATACTGAGGAACACACACACACACTCATTCATACATACATACACTGAGGAACATACACACACACACACACACACACTCATTCATACACATACTGAGGAACATACACACACACGCGCACACACACACACACACACACACTCATTCATACACATACTGAGGAACATACACACACACGCGCACACACACACACACACACACACTCATTCATACACATACTGAGGAACATACACACACACGCGCACACACACACACACACACACTCATTCATACACATACTGAGGAACATACACACACACACACACACACACTCATTCATACACATACTGAGGAACATACACACACGCGCGCACACACACACACACACACTCATTCATACACATACTGAGGAACACACACACACATTCATACACATACTGAGGAACATACACACACGCGCACACACACACACACACACACTCATTCATACACATACTGAGGAACACACACACACACACACACACTCATTCATACACATACTGAGGAACATACACACACACACACTCATTCATACATACATACACTGAGGAACATACTCTGAAACACACACAAACACTCATTCATACACATACTGAGGAACATACACACACACACACACACACACACACTCATTCATACACATACTGAGGAACACACACACACACACACACTCATTCATACACATACTGAGGAACACACACACACACATTCATACACATACTGAGGAACATACACACACGCGCACACACACACACACTCATTCATACACATACTGAGGAACACACACACACACACACACTCATTCATACACATACTGAGGAACACACACACACACATTCATACACATACTGAGGAACATACACACACGCGCACACACACACACACTCATTCATACACATACTGAGGAACACACACACACACACACACTCATTCATACACATACTGAGGAACACACACACACACATTCATACACATACTGAGGAACATACACACACGCGCACACACACACACACTCATTCATACACATACTGAGGAACACACACACACACACACACTCATTCATACACATACTGAGGAACATACACACACACACACACACACACACTCATTCATACACATACTGAGGAACATACACACACACACACACACACTCATTCATACACATACTGAGGAACATACACACACACGCGCACACACACACACACACACACACTCATTCATACACATACTGAGGAACATACACACACACGCGCACACACACACACACACACACTCATTCATACACATACTGAGGAACATACACACACACACACACACACACTCATTCATACACATACTGAGGAACATACACACACGCGCACACACACACACACACACACTCATTCATACACATACTGAGGAACACACACACACACACACACACTCATTCATACACATACTGAGGAACATACACACACACACACTCATTCATACATACATACACTGAGGAACATACTCTGAAACACACACAAACACTCATTCATACACATACTGAGGAACATACACACACACACACACACACACACACACTCATTCATACACATACTGAGGAACACACACACACACACACACTCATTCATACACATACTGAGGAACACACACACACACATTCATACACATACTGAGGAACATACACACACGCGCACACACACACACACTCATTCATACACATACTGAGGAACACACACACACACACACACTCATTCATACACATACTGAGGAACATACACACACACACACACACACACACTCATTCATACACATACTGAGGAACATACACACACACACACTCATTCATACACATACTGAGGAACACACACACACACACACACTCATTCATACACATACTGAGGAACACACACACACACACACACTCATTCATACACATACTGAGGAACACACACACACACACACACACACTCATTCATACACATACTGAGGAACATACACACACACACACACACACACACACACTCATTCATACACATACTGAGGAACATACACACACACACACACACACACACTCATTCATACACATACTGAGGAACATACACACACACACACACTCATTCATACATACATACACTGAGGAACATACACACACACACACACTCATTCATACATACATACACTGAGGAACATACTCTGAAACACACACAAACACTCATTCATACACATACTGAGGAACATACACACACAAACACACACACACACACTCATTCATACACATACTGAGGAACACACACACACACTCATTCATACACATACTGAGGAACATACACACACACACACACACACTCATTCATACACATACTGAGGAACATACACACACACACACACACACTCATTCATACACATACTGAGGAACATACACACACACGCGCACACACACACACACACACACTCATTCATACACATACTGAGGAACATACACACACACGCGCACACACACACACACACACACACTCATTCATACACATACTGAGGAACATACACACACACGCGCACACACACACACACACACTCATTCATACACATACTGAGGAACATACACACACACACACACACACACTCATTCATACACATACTGAGGAACATACACACACGCGCACACACACACACACACACACTCATTCATACACATACTGAGGAACACACACACACATTCATACACATACTGAGGAACATACACACACGCGCACACACACACACACACACACTAATTCATACACATACTGAGGAACACACACACACACACACACACTCATTCATACACATACTGAGGAACATACACACACACACACTCATTCATACATACATACACTGAGGAACATACTCTGAAACACACACAAACACTCATTCATACACATACTGAGGAACATACACACACACACACACACACACACACTCATTCATACACATACTGAGGAACACACACACACACACACACTCATTCATACACATACTGAGGAACACACACACACATTCATACACATACTGAGGAACATACACACACGCGCACACACACACACACACACACTAATTCATACACATACTGAGGAACACACACACACACACACACACTCATTCATACACATACTGAGGAACATACACACACACACACTCATTCATACATACATACACTGAGGAACATACTCTGAAACACACACAAACACTCATTCATACACATACTGAGGAACATACACACACACACACACACACACACACTCATTCATACACATACTGAGGAACACACACACACACACACACTCATTCATACACATACTGAGGAACATACACACACACACACACACACACACACTCATTCATACACATACTGAGGAACACACACACACACACACACTCATTCATACACATACTGAGGAACACACACACACACATTCATACACATACTGAGGAACATACACACACGCGCACACACACACACACACACTCATTCATACACATACTGAGGAACACACACACACACACACACTCATTCATACACATACTGAGGAACATACACACACACACACACACACTCATTCATACACATACTGAGGAACATACACACACACGCGCACTCATTCATACACATACTGAGGAACACACACACACACACACACTCATTCATACACATACTGAGGAACACACACACACACACTCATTCATACACATACTGAGGAACACACACACACACACACACTCATTCATACACATACTGAGGAACACACACACACACACTCATTCATACACATACTGAGGAACACACACACACACACACACACACTCATTCATACACATACTGAGGAACATACACACACACACACACACACTCATTCATACACATACTGAGGAACATACACACACACACACTCATTCATACACATACTGAGGAACACACACACACACACTCATTCATACACATACTGAGGAACACACACACACACACACACACACTCATTCATACACATACTGAGGAACATACACACACACACACACACACACACACACACTCATTCATACACATACTGAGGAACATACACACACACACACACACACACTCATTCATACACATACTGAGGAACATACACACACACACACACTCATTCATACATACATACACTGAGGAACATACACACACACACACACTCATTCATACATACATACACTGAGGAACATACACACACACACACACTCATTCATACATACATACACTGAGGAACATACACACACACACACACTCATTCATACATACATACACTGAGGAACATACTCTGAAACACACACAAACACTCATTCATACACATACTGAGGAACACACACACACACTCATTCATACACATACTGAGGAACACACACACACACTCATTCATACACATACTGAGGAACATACACACACACACACACACACACTCATTCATACACATACTGAGGAACATACACACACACACACACTCATTCATACATACATACACTGAGGAACATACTCTGAAACACACACAAACATCCTCACACACACACACATGCAAACATTCAGAAACACACACATGTA
>NC_080736.1:16479558-16497058 GCF_019097595.1 Hemibagrus wyckioides | reverse complement strand
CCATCACCCCCACCACCACCACCACCACCATCACCCCCACCACCATCACCACCATGACCCCCACCACCATCACCCCACCACCACCACCATCACCACCATCACCCCCACCACCATCACCACCATGACCCCCACCACCATCACCCCACCACCACCACCATCACCTCCACCACCATCACCACCACCATCACCATCAACCCCACCACCACCACCACCATCACCACCATGGCCCCCACCCCCATCACCCCCACCACCCCCACCACCACCACCCCCACCACCATCACCACCATGACCCCCACCACCATCACCCCACCACCACCACCATCACCAC
Organism: Hemibagrus wyckioides; assembly: GCF_019097595.1. Taxonomy (NCBI): domain Eukaryota; kingdom Metazoa; phylum Chordata; class Actinopteri; order Siluriformes; family Bagridae; genus Hemibagrus; species Hemibagrus wyckioides. The sequence continues at coordinate 16,496,730 of NC_080736.1, read as the reverse complement.
CACCACCATCCCCACCACCATCACCATCACCCCCACCACCATCACCACCACCACCATCACCCCCACCACCATCACCCCACCCCCATCACCATCACCACCACCACCATCACCCCCACCACCATCACCACCACCATCACCCTCACCCCCATCTCCCCCACCACCATCACCATCACCCCCGCCACCATCACCACCACCTTCACCAGCACCACCACCATCACCACCACCACCACCATCACCATCACCATCACCATCACCACCACCACCATCACCCCCACCACCATCACCACCACCACCATCACCATCACCACCATGACCCGCACCACCATCACCCCCACCACCACCATCACCCCACCACCATCACCACCACTACCATCACGCCCACCACCACCATCACCGTCATCACCACCACCATCACCACCAGCACCACATCCACCACCACCACCACCATCACCACCACCTTCACCATCACCACCACCACAACCACATCCACCACCATCACCACCACCATCACCACCACCTTCACCACCTCCACCACCATCACCACCACCTCCACCACCATCACCACCTCCACCACCATCAGCACCACCACAACCACCTCAAACCACCATCACCACCTCCACCATCACTATCACCATCACCACCACCATCACCACAACCACCACCTCCACCATAATCTCCACCATCACCACCTCCACCATCACCACCACATCCACCATCACCAGCTTTGTGGATGGTCCAGATTCCTTAGACTGATCCACTATTTACTCACTCACTGAGTTCGGATTGGAGGCACAGTTAAAAAAAGTTGTGTGTGTGTATGTGTGTGTGAGAGAGAGAGAGAGAGAGAGAGAGAGAGAGAGAAAGAGATTTTACACACACACACGTCTGAAATTTAACTGAAACAAGACAGAGAGAGATGCAACACCACAAACACTGAGGGGAACACACGTCCTCTTTGTGTGTGTGTGTATTTGTGTGTGTGTGTGTGTGTGTATTTGTGTGTGTGTGTGTGTATTTGTGTGTGTGTGTGTGTATTTGTGTGTGTGTGTGTGTGTGTGTGTGTATGTATTTGTGTGTGTGTGTGTGTGTATTTGTGTGTGTGTGTGTGTGTGTATTTGTGTGTGTGTGTGTGTGTGTGTATTTGTGTGTGTGTGTGTATTTGTGTGTGTGTGTGTGTGTGTATTTGTGTTTATGTGTGTATGTGTGTATTTGTGTGTGTGTGTGTGTGTGTGTGATCCATTTGACAGGTCACATAATGGCTCCATCGATGAGCTGTCTGAAGCTGGAGACTTGTGTGAAGCACACTCACTTGCTTGGGGTTAAAACCAAGAGTTGAGCCATCTCGAATGACAGCACGCACACACACTCACATACACACACACACACACACAAACACACACTCACACACACACACACATACATATATGTATACAACACACACTCAGACAACTTTGATTTTAACAGAAGAAGGAGATTAAAAATAAACTGAGTGTGAGCGTCTCAGAGGAGGCGCCGACTGACACGCTGTCAGAGCGAGCGCGCTGAACCGATCAGATCAGGGACGCGGCGGCAGGAAGTTTCACAACCGCGCAGGAAGTCGAGAAAAAAAAGGGGAGAGGAGACTGCGTTGGGTTCAAAAGTTTGAGTAAGAAGAATTCTTCAAGGAACAACGATATCATTAGCAGAAAAGAAGAAATGCTTGGAAAATAAATGCCAATATGTAGCAAATTTAACTCATTTCAATTTACTGTGTGTGTGTGTGTGTGTGTGTGTGAAGTAATTTATTTTCCTCAACTGTTTGTATACAAAACAGTTTCTCTCATTTAAACACGTTAGCGTGTGTTAGCTTGTTACCACGGTGAAGACTAGCTAAGTTTCCGCACTGCTAAAGTAAACACACTAACAGTGGTAGCTAGCATTAATCAGGCATAAAGAGAAATGAACAGAAGAAATGAAGCTTGTTGTTTATCCAGTGAGCATTAGCATTAGCATTAGCGACACTTTTTTTCCTGCGTAAATAAATGTGATGAATGTTATGTTCTTTCCTCGCTGCTTTTAAAGGCTTTTAATATCCACATGCTCATAAATATCTTTCAGATAAGCGGTGGCTCCTCGGCCTGCGGATGCGACAGACCACGTCCACTCCGTCAGACGCAATAAACCTTATAAATGATAACCTCGGCTTCCCGCGTCACATCCAGCACTTCATTTAGGACGATATTAACCATCACGCTTTCCTCCAATTAACCCCGCTCCACGATCCTCCTCCTCCTCGATGCTCCGGTTCAGTGCCGATCCGCGGGCCACCTCCTTCCCGGTGGATTGATTTATGGCTGCAGCTGATGAGAAAACTTTAGCGGTTATTTGCTTTCCGCTCGGATGGTTTGTTAAATTCGCCGTTGTGAATCTGGCTTAAAGGAATTCCTACGAGTCGAGATTTCTTCCTGTTACTCAAAACCTGTTGCGTATTTTTCCCCAAGACCAAGTGACATGAGATCAGATAGAGGCACAATTACAGGTTCATTTATATTATATTATATTATATTATATTATATTATATTATATTATATTATATTATATTATATTATATTATATTATATTATATTATATTATATTATATCCTCAAACTTGTCAGATCTTGTTTATGTCCTTAACATCATAAGCCACACCCATAAAATCATCAACCAATCAGCTGATGGCAGAGAAAATGTTGGAATTTTTATCTATACTGGTGTTTTCTCAGCTCTAACCTAGCCATGGGGGTCACAGTCCAGTGACTTCTGTGCTGGTCCCAAGCCCAGATAAATAGAGAAGGTTGGGTCAGGAAGGGCATCCGGTGTAAAACATTGCCAAATTTAACCATGCGAATTGTCAGTACTCTAAATTTCATACCAGATCAGTCGAGGCCTGGGTTAACAACGACCGCCATCGGCGCCATTGACCTACAGGGAGCTGGTGGAAATTGGGCTACTGTTGGTGGAAGAAGTAGAGGAGGGAGGAGAGTGCGTAGACAGAGAGAGAAGAGGAAAGGTAAGAGTGCTGGACTGAGAATAGGAACTCTGAATGTTGGTACTATGACAGGGAAAGGTAGAGAGCTGGCTGATATGATGGAGAGAAGGAAGGTGGATATACTGTGTGTACAGGAGTCCAGATGGAAGGGTAGCAAGGCTCGTAGTATAGGAGCAGGATTCAAGCTGTTTTATTATGGGGTGGATAGTAAGAGAAATGGGGTAGGTGTGGTCCTGAAGGAGGAGTTTGTGAGGAATGTTCTGGAGGTGATGAGAGTGTCAGACAGGGTGATGAGTCTGAAGTTAGAGGTTGAAGGGGTGATGTTGAATGTTGTTAGTGGTTATGCCCCACAGGTAGGTTGTGAGTTAGAGGAGAAAGAGAGATTCTGGAGAGAATTAGATGAGATGATAGAGACTATTCCCACGGGGGAGAGAGTGGTGATAGGAGCAGATTTTAATGGACATGTTGGTGAGGGGAACACAGGTGATGAGGAGGTGATGGGCAAGTTTGGAGTTAAGGAAAGGAACCTTGAAGGACAGATGGTAGTGGACTTTGCACACAGGTAGACCACATCCTATGTAGAAGAGGCAATCTGAAAGAGATTAGTGACTGTAAAGTGGTAGTGGGAGAGAGTGTAGCCAGACAGCATAGGATGGGGGTGTGTAGGATGAATTTGATGGTCTGTAAGCAGAGGTCAAAGATACAGATGGAGAAGAAAACCAAGTGGTGGAAGCTGAAAAAGGAGGAATGTTGTGAGGAATTTAGACAGAAGTTGAGGCAGGCTCTGGGTGGTCAGGTAGTGCTGCCAGATGACTGAGAAACTACAGCAGAAGTGATCAGGGAGACAGGAAGAAAGGTGCTGGGTGTGTCATCTGGAAGGAGGAAAGAAGATAAGGAGACTTGGTGGTGGAATGAGGAAGTTCAGGATAGTATTCAGAGGAAGAGGTTAGCCAAGAAGAAGTGGGACATGGACAGGACTGAAGAGAATAGACAGGAATACAAGGAGTTACAGCACAGAGTGAAGAGGGAGGGGTCTAAGGCCAAGCAGAAGGCGTATGATGAGTTGTACACTAGGTTAGACACTAGAGAAGGAGAGAAGGACTTGTACAGGTTAGCTAGGCAGAGGGATCGAGATGGGAAGGATGTGCGGCAAGTTAGAGTTATTAAGGATAGAGATGGAAAGGTGCTCACAAGTGAGGAGAGTGTACAGAGGAGATGGAAGGAGAACTTTGAAGACCTGAATGAGGAAAATGAGAGGGAAGAAAGAGCAGAAGGGGTGAACTCTGTGGAACAGGAAGTAGATAAGATTAGAAAGGATGAAGTCAGGAAGGCTTTGAAGAGGATGAAAAGTGGAAAGGCAGTTGGTCCTGATGACATCCCGGTGGAGGTCTGGAAGTGTCTAGGAGAGGCGGCAGTGGAATTTTTAACTAGTCTGTTTAACAGGGTTTTAGAGAGTGAGAAGATGCCTGAGGAATGGAGAAGAAGTGTATTAGTGCCGATCTTTAAGAATAAGGGTGATGTGCAGAGTTGCAGCAACTATAGGGGGATAAAGTTGATGAGCCATACAATGAAGCTCTGGGAAAGAGTAGTGGAAGCTAGGTTAAGGAAGGTAGTGGAAATTTGTGAGCAGCAGTATGGCTTCATGCCCAGAAAGAGCACAACAGATGCAATTTTTGCTCTGAGAATGTTGATGGAGAAGTATAGGGACGGTCAGAGAGAGCTGCACTGTGTGTTTGTAGACTTGGAGAAAGCGTATGACAGGGTGCCAAGAGAAGAGCTGTGGTACTGTATGAGGAAGTCAGGAGTAGCAGAGAAGTATGTCAGAGTGGTGCAGGACATGTATGAGAGGAGCAGGACAGTGGTGAGGTGTGCTGTAGGTCAGACAGAGGAGTTCAGAGTGGAGGTGGGACTGCATCAGGGATCGGCTCTGAGCCCCTTCCTGTTTGCTATGGTGATGGACCAGTTGTCAGAGGAGGTCAGACAGGAGACTCCTTGGACAATGATGTTTGCAGATGACATTGTGATCTGTAGTGAGAGCAGGGAGCAGGTGGAGGAAAACCTGGAGAGGTGGAGGTTTGCGCTGGAGAGAAGAGGAATGAAAGTCAGTGGTAGTAAGACTGAGTACATGTGTGTGAATGACAGGGAGGGAAGTGGAACAGTAAGATTACAGGGTGAAGAGGTGAAGAAGGGACAGGAGTTTAAGTACTTGGGGTCAACAGTCCAGAGTAATGGAGAGTGTGGGAAAGAGGTAAAGAAGCGAGTGCAGGCAGGTTGGAATGGGTGGAGAAAGGTGTCGGGAGTTCTGTGTGATAGAAAAATATCAGCAAGAATCAAGGGGAAGGTGATACAGGACAGTGGTGAGACCGGCCATGCTGTATGGTTTAGAGACAGTATCACTGAGACAGAGTATCACTGTCCAGAGGAGGGAGAGTGAGTATATTGGTAGGAGAATGTTGGACATGAAGCTGCCAGGCAGGAGGAAAAGAGGAAGGCCAAAGAGGAGGAATATGGATGGAATAAATGAGGAGATGAAGCTAGTGGGTGTAAGTGTTGAGGATGCAGAAGATAGGGATAAGTGGAGAGAGATGATTCGCTGTGGAGACCCCTGAAGGGAAAAGCAGAAAGAAGAAGAAGAAGAGGTGTTTTCTCAGCTCTAGTCACTAGAGGGCGACTAACACCTCCTCTCTGCTTCATCAGGCTACGATTCGAAATAAATGTTTGGAATTGACTTTTTTCCCATAACTGGTGCGATTCGTCTGGTTTCTGCTGATGATCCGGAGCGCTCATCGCTGTGGGGGAACCGGGATTAATGCACTCGCCTGATCAAGTGCAGCGATAATAAGAAGCTGGTGCACGTATCGAACACCTTAATATTTAATGAGCAACAAAAGCCAAGGAAAGTGAGGCAGAGCAGGCAGAAATACCATCCTGAACATGTAATTAATAAGTCATGTCATCATTTATTCATGGCTTTTCCTGGATTTTTACTTTCAGCTGGACACAGAGGACAGGCTTTGGTTAGGTTTATGATCTAATTCTCACGTTACTTCGGATTCCTTCAGGAAGTTGTTTGAGATTAGAGGAAATTTTCAAGCACTGATTTTATTTAAACTCACTCCTTCAGGGTTTGGCTCTTGTCCCTCTGCAGCTTCTACACAGAACCCGACTGCAGAGCATACCGAAGGTCGAGCACCGGATAGAGATGCTTCACCGAAGGGGAAAGGACACGCGAGAGCACTGAAGGCTGGATTTATTTCCACTAGCATAAAGTTCTCTTCACTTTGACTTTATAATGAAATTTCATTTCGATTCAATTTAGTGCTTTTAACAGTGCACATGGTCTCAACATGGTCTCTTACATTTCTGCCACTTGTTTTTCATTTTTACATTACATCTCTTTTTTTTAATACAACTGAGCAGGTCAGGGTTAAGGGCCTTGCTCAGGGGCCCAGCAGTGGCAGCTTATAGGACCTGGGATTCAAACTCACAACCTTCTGATCAGTAGTCCAACACCTTAACCACAAAACTCCTCTAGTAAATATTGTAAAATGACGTCAGATCGTTCAGCGTGTGTGATTGTATTAGTGTTTTTTATCTGATGTAGTGCAGACACTCCAGCGTTAGGTTGTGTGTGAGGACATGCTGAAGACATGAGACACATTACAGGGTGTTTATCTTCGACTCTGCACTCGTTTCTCTCCACTCGCTGCTCAGTGATGTTTATAAAGCCGTACCCGACTTCTTATCTCCGTAATATTCTCCAGGAAGAACACTGCCACGCGCTCGTTGAGCTCTTATCTCCCGACTGCTCCCGGATCAGGAAAACCTCCCGCTCCGCCCGTGCTGCTGCTGCGTCTGACTGCATTCTCATTCACTCTGATTTCAAACTTCATGAAGTTCCTTAAGCGGCTGCACCACGCTCTCACACTTCACTCACGTGATGATCTGGTGATTATTTTATTCTCAGACTCGATGACACAGTTATCCAGTCTGCAGTCTCGGAGGGTTTAGATCAACCGCTGTCTTCCACATTATCAGTATTATTAGCATTATTAACCAAGGGGTGCCAGGTTTAACCAGCTCAAAATCCACACCAAAACACCTGAAACTATCACTAAAGGAAATGTTTCTTTTCCTCAGTATTTGTGTAGAGAGAGAAATATTTCAAATGTTCTTCTGATGTACTGACTCCAAAATCCCCCTTTCACTCTGTACAGTACATCTTTACAGCAGAAATGATTCCGTACGTCATACACACACTGCAGTGAGCGGACACTCACCTTTGTGTAAATTGATTTATTGTTTATTCATTTACTCAGACTGTTTGTTGTAAAACAAGATTTTTAGTAAACAAGATGATTTGTTAAACTAGCCAATCTGGCAACCCTGTCATTACCTGTCCTGTGTCTGCTCCTGCCCTGACCGTGGGGCAGCGGGATTCCTGCCCGTGTGGAGCTCAGACATCAATCGTTGCAGTTCCCATTTCCACCACTGGGGGCAACAGACCTCCCGATAACAACATCTGTAAAGACAAGCAAATCAACACAACCTCGCTTTGTGTCGCGTGGAGGCAGGTCTTAACACCGCGGCTTGATCAATAGAAGTGATTAGAATTTTAAACAGAATTGAACTGTAGAGAGGTGAGTCAGCTGTTTATCTTTATTTCTACTCTACAGTGTTATTACTCAGATTAATGTCCATATTAAACTCCATGGGAAGAAAGTTCTTTAAGGACTAAAGGGAACCTTTCATAGTTTTCAGGACATATAGAGTGTTAAATAATACACTGAAATAACTTTACCACTGTGTGTGTGTGTGTGTGTGCAGGCGGTCGGACTCGCGTGTGTCTTTAAGGGCTGCTGCTGCTGCTGTGTGTGTGTGTGTGTGTGTGTGTTTCATCTTCAGCTCTCTCCGTTAGCGCGCAGACGAGCGAGCTGAAACGGGCGCGAGCTGCTGGATCTTTCTGAATCTCTCCGCGCGCGCGCGTGTGTGGATGTTATCTCACATGCAGTCTCCTGGACTTTCGGATAAACACAGTTGATTACTTGATGATGATGATGATGATGATGATGGTGATGAGGATGATGAAGAGGACTGTCTCGTTCGGTGTCGGCGCGCGCAGGACGTTCCTTGTTCTGTGGGTTCTGTGCACGCTCCGGTCCGTGCGCGCTGCCCACCATCACCGTGAGTAACAAACACGCTCCACTTATCCTTAACCTTCCTGTGTGTGTGTGTGTGTTCGCTTGAGACTCTCTGTTTAAGCAGTGTTAAGAGAACAGTCGCGCGCGGTGGGTCTCACTACACAACTATTTTACTGATATATATATATATTTTTTATTTTTTTATTTTTTTTATTTATTTATTTATTTATTTATTTATTTATTTTTTGTAAAACAAACAAAATATTAATAGATTAAAAAGCGAATTTTCCCTGTTTACAAAATATTTAATGTTAGTAATATAATATAATAATATATCATTTAATATAAATATAATTAAATATGATAAGACAATATAATAATACAATATTAAAATGAAATAAAATTAATTAATTCAAAGAAAAATATCATTTAACAGAACAGAAAATATTTTAATGTTTTTTTGTTTTGTTTTGTTTTTTTGTAACGCAAATTAAAATACTGACAATAAAACAATGCACTGGACACTGCACACGTGATCATGGTGTGTTGTGTATGATGTGTATGTTGTGTATGTTGTGTGTGTTGTGTATGATGTGTGTGTTGTGTATAACGTGTGTGTTGTGTGTGTTGTGTATGATGTGTATGTTGTGTATGTTGTGTATGATGTGTGTGTTGTGTATAACGTGTGTGTTGTGTATGATGTGTATGTTGTGTATGATGTGTGTGTTGTGTATGTTGTGTGTGTTGTGTATGATGTGTATGTTGTGTATGATGTGTGTGTTGTGTATGATGTGTGTGTTGTGTATGATGTGTGTGTTGTGTGTGTTGTGTATAACGTGTGTGTTGTGTATGATGTGTGTGTTGTGTATGATGTGTGTGTTGTGTATGTTGTGTATGATGTGTGTGTTGTGTATGCTGTGTGTGTTGTGTATGTTGTGTGTGTTGTGTATGATGTGTGTGTTGTGTATGATGTGTATGTTGTGTATGTTGTGTATAACGTGTGTGTTGTGTATGATGTGTGTGTTGTGTATGATGTGTGTGTTGTGTGTGTTGTGTATGATGTGTGTGTTGTGTATGATGTGTATGTTGTGTATGTTGTGTATGATGTGTGTGTTGTGTATGCTGTGTGTGTTGTGTATGTTGTGTATGTTGTGTGTGTTGTGTATGTTGTGTATGACGTGTGTGTTGTGTATGATGTGTATGTTGTGTGTGTTGTGTATGATGTGTGTTGTGTGTGTTGTGTATGATGTGTGTGTTGTGTATGACGTGTGTGTTGTGTATGATGTGTGTGTTGTGTATGATGTGTGTATTATGTGTATGATGTGTTGTGTATGATGTGTGTGTTGTGTATGATGTGTGTGTTGTGTATGCTGTGTGTGTTGTGTATGATGTGTATGTTGTGTATGATGTGTGTGTTGTGTATGATGTGTATGATGTGTGTGTTGTGTATGATGTGTATGTTGTGTGTGTTGTGTATGATGTGTGTTGTGTGTGTTGTGTATGATGTGTGTGTTGTGTATGACGTGTGTGTTGTGTATGATGTGTGTGTTGTGTATGATGTGTGTATTATGTGTATGATGTGTTGTGTATGATGTGTGTGTTGTGTATGATGTGTATGATGTGTGTGTTGTGTATGATGTGTATGTTGTGTGTGTTGTGTATGATGTGTGTTGTGTGTGTTGTGTATGACGTGTGTGTTGTGTATGATGTGTGTGTTGTGTATGATGTGTGTATTATGTGTATGATGTGTTGTGTATGATATGTGTGTTGTGTTTGATGTGTGTGTTGTGTATGATGTGTATGTTGTGTATGATGTGTGTGTTGTGTATGATGTGTATGATGTGTGTGTTGTGTATGATGTGTGTGTTGTGTATGATGTGTATGATGTGTGTGTTGTGTATGCTGTGTGTGTTGTGTATGATGTGTATGTTGTGTATGATGTGTATGTTGTGTGTGTTGTGTATGATGTGTATGTTGTGTATGATGTGTATGTTGTGTGTGTTGTGTATGATGTGTGTGTTGTGTATGATGTGTATGTTGTGTGTGTTGTGTATGATGTGTGTTGTGTGTGTATGATGTGTGTGTTGTGTATGACGTGTGTTGTGTATGATGTGTGTGTTGTGTATGATGTGTGTATTATGTGTATGATGTGTGTGTTGTGTGTGTTGTGTATGATGTGTGTGTTGTGTATGATGTGTATGATGTGTGTGTTGTGTGTGTTGTGTATGTTGTGTGTGTTGTGTATGATGTGTATGTTGTGTGTGTTTTGTATGTTGTGTGTGTTGTGTATGATGTGTGTGTTGTGTATGATGTGTATGCTGTGTGTGTTGTGCGTGTTGTGTATGTTGTGTGTGTTGTGTATGATGTGTATGTTGTGTGTGTTTTGTATGTTGTGTGTGTTGTGTATGATGTGTGTGTTGTGTATGATGTGTTGTGTATTATGTTTATGATGTGTTGTGTATGATGTGTGTGTTGTGTGTGTTGTGTATGATGTGTTGTGTATTATGTTTATGATGTGTTGTGTATGATGTGTATGTTGTGTGTGTTGTGTATGATGTGTGTGTTGTGTATGATGTGTTGTGTATTATGTGTATGATGTGTTGTGTATGATGTGTGTGTTGTGTATGTTGTGTGTGTTGTGTATGATGTGTTGTGTATTATGTGTATGATGTGTTGTGTATGATGTGTGTGTTGTGTATGTTGTGTGTGTTGTGTATGATGTGTGTGTTGTGTATGATGTGTGTGTTGTGTGTGTTGTGTATAACGTGTGTGTTGTGTATGATGTGTGTGTTGTGTATGATGTGTATGTTGTGTGTGTTGTGTATGTTGTGTGTGTTGTGTATAACGTGTGTGTTGTGTATGATGTGTATGTTGTGTGTGTTGTGTGTGTTGTGTATGATGTGTATGTTGTGTGTGTTGTGTATGTTGTGTGTGTTGTGTATGATGTGTGTGTTGTGTATGATGTGTTGTGTATTATGTTTATGATGTGTTGTGTATGATGTGTGTGTTGTGTATGATGTGTTGTGTATGATGTGTATGTTGTGTGTGTTGTGTATGATGTGTGTGTTGTGTATGATGTGTTGTGTATTATGTGTATGATGTGTTGTGTATGATGTGTGTGTTGTGTGTGTTGTGTATGATGTGTGTGTTGTGTATGATGTGTGTGTTGTGTATGATGTGTATGTTGTGTATGATGTGTATGTTGTGTATGATGTGTATGTTGTGTATGATGTGTATGATGTGTGTGTTGTGTATGACGTGTGTGTTGTGTATGATGTGTATGTTGTGTGTGTTGTGTATGTTGTGTGTGTTGTGTATGTTGTGTGTGTTGTGTATGATGTGTGTGTTGTGTATGATGTGTACAGACACGATTTTTAAAAAAAAATCACATGCAAATCTCTTTCAATGCTCTGATCACGTGACGGATTAGTGTGTTATTGAGTGTGGACAGGTGAACCGGAGTGAACCGGAGTGTACCGCAGTGTGGACAGGTGAACCGGAGTGAACTGGACTGAACCGCAGTGTGGACAGGTGAACCAGAGTGAACCAGAGTGAACCGCAGTGTGGACAGGTGAACCGGAGTGAACCGCAGTGTGGACAGGTGAACCGGAGTGAACCGCAGTGTGGACAGGTGAACTGGAGTGAACCGCAATGTGGACAGGTGAACCGGAGTGAACCGGAGTGAACCGCAGTGTGGACAGGTGAACCGGAGTGAACCGCAGTGTGGACAGGTGAACCGGAGTGAACCGGAGTGAACTGCAGTGTGGACAGGTGAACCAGAGTGAACCGGAGTGAACCGCAGTGTGGACAGGTGAACCAGAGTGAACTGGACTGAACCGCAGTGTGGACAGGTGAACCAGAGTGAACCGGAGTGAACCGCAGTGTGGACAGGTGAACCAGAGTGAAGCGGAGCGTGGACAGGTGAACCGGAGTGAAGCGGAGTGAAGCGGAGTGTGGACAGGTGAACCGGAGTGAAGCGGAGTGAAGCGGAGTGTGGACAGGTGAACCGGAGTGAACCGGACTGAACCGCAGTGTGGACAGGTTAACCGGAGTGAACCGGACTGAACCGCAGTGTGGACAGGTGAACCGGAGTGAACCGCAGTGTGGACAGATGAACCGGAGTGAAGCGGAGTGTGGACAGGTGAACCGGAGTGAACCGCAGTGTGGACAGGTGAACCGGAGTGAAGCGGAGTGTGGACAGGTGAACCGGAGTGAACCGCAGTGTGGACAGGTTAACCGGAGTGAACCGGACTGAACCGCAGTGTGGACAGGTGAACCGGAGTGAACCGCAGTGTGGACAGGTTAACCGGAGTGAACCGGACTGAACCGCAGTGTGGACAGGTGAACCGGAGTGTGGACAGGTGAACCGGAGTGAACCGCAGTGTGGACAGGTGAACCGGAGTGAAGTGGAGTGTGGACAGGTGAACCGGAGTGAACCGGAGTGAACCGCAGTGTGGACAGGTGAACCGGAGTGAAGTGGAGTGTGGACAGGTGAACCGGAGTGAACCGGAGTGAACCGCAGTGTGGACAGGTGAACCGGAGTGAAGTGGAGTGTGGACAGGTGAACCGGAGTGAACCGGAGTGAACCGCAGTGTGGACAGGTGAACCGGAGTGAACCGCAATGTGGACAGGTGAACCGGAGTGAAGCGGAGTGAACCGCAGTGTGGACAGGTGAACCGGAGTGAAGCGGAGTGTGGACAGGTGAACCGGAGTGAACCGCAGTGTGGACAGGTGAACCGGAGTGAAGCGGAGTGTGGACAGGTGAACCGGAGTGAAGCGGAGTGTGGACAGGTGAACCAGAGTGAACCGCAGTGTGGACAGGTGAACCGGAGTGAAGCGGAGTGTGGACAGGTGAACCGGAGTGAACCGCAGTGTGGACAGGTGAACCGGAGTGAACCGCAGTGTGGACAGGTGAACCGGAGTGAAGTGGAGTGTGGACAGGTGAACCGGAGTGAACCGGAGTGAACCGCAGTGTGGACAGGTGAACCGGAGTGAAGTGGAGTGTGGACAGGTGAACCGGAGTGAACCGGAGTGAACCGCAGTGTGGACAGGTGAACCGGAGTGAACCGCAATGTGGACAGGTGAACCGGAGTGAAGCGGAGTGAACCGCAGTGTGGACAGGTGAACCGGAGTGAAGCGGAGTGTGGACAGGTGAACCGGAGTGAACCGCAGTGTGGACAGGTGAACCGGAGTGAAGCGGAGTGTGGACAGGTGAACCGGAGTGAAGCGGAGTGTGGACAGGTGAACCGGAGTGAAGCGGAGTGTGGACAGGTGAACCAGAGTGAACCGCACTGAACCGCAGTGTGGACAGGTGAACCGGAGTGAACCGGACTGAACCGCAGTGTGGACAGGTGAACCGGAGTGAAGCGGAGTGAAGCGGAGTGAAGCGGAGTGTGGACAGGTGAACCGGAGTGAACCGGACTGAACCGCAGTGTGGACAGGTGAACCGGAGTGAACCGGACTGAACCGCAGTGTGGACAGGTGAACCGGAGTGAAGCGGAGTGTGGACAGGTGAACCGGAGTGAAGCGGAGTGTGGACAGGTGAACCGGAGTGAAGCGGAGTGTGGACAGGTGAACCGGAGTGAACCGGAGTGCGAGCAGGTTGGGGTTGCCAGATTTTCAGTAAAGCATGGAGGAAAATCTGCTTAAAAATTAAAAAACTATAACAGAGTAAACTTTCTTTAGAAGCTGAACTGAGACTTTAAGATTTTGTTTTTCATTGTGAAAAAAAAGATAAATAAACAAACAGGTGAAATGTTCGAACATTTACATTTTCAGCTCGTGTCATTTTTGTGTTTAGAAACTTGTTTAGAGTGTCATGATTTTTTCTGTCGCACGTTTTTGACGTCATCACCAGAGGGCGCTCATCTCCAGCCCTTCCACTTGTTGCTCGTGTCTGTGATCTCTGAGTGAACCCCAGCATGCTGTGGCACTGATCCCCACGTTAGAGCTGATCTCTGACTGACACAGCGCTGCTACAGGAGAGAGAGTCTCTACTCCAACACTCCAACATTATCGTTATTATCTTCATTACAGACCTGCACTGACTGGCTGGCTGTGAAGGTGTGGACTTCATTTGCATATTCGTCTGACACTCCAAACAGATTAGATTGCTGTATACGATAACTCTAAATGATAACGATAAAGTGGTCAGCAGTGACCCCTCACACGGTCATCATTTCTCTCTCACACACGTAAACAACTCTACAGCGCTAACTGTTGACCTTTACACTAACAAGCTACGTCCAAAAAGGCTGTGATATGTAAATGAGCTCCTTATCCAGTGTGTGTGTGTGTGTGTGTGTGTGAGAGACAAACACATTTTTGGGGAGGCAATACCACAGATATTTATTCTTCATTAGTCTATAATAATAATAATAATAATAATAATTATTATTATTATTATTATTATTATTATTGTTGTTGTTGTTGTTGTTGTTGTGATGTCACAGTCAGTATATCACATCTGTTGTATCTGTCTCTTGAACCTCTCTTTTCTTTGCTCCATGTAAACAGAAGAGTTGTCGTACTTTACTGAATAAATATAGTAAGTGTTATAAGAGGAATGATACACGTGGGGACGTGCTGTTAGAGAGGAAACAGGAAGTGGGAGCAGGAAGTCGGCTTCATCACGCCACCAGTAGTCACGTTTTGAGGTGAAAAGTCACTTTAAAGTGTGAATCTTTATTAAAAGTTTGCCGTATGAAGAGCGAGCTCTATAAACACAGCACATTAAAGATGCAGTGAAGTGCTGGAGAGCGTCACGTCATCTACATTCCAATATGCACACTTCTAATTAGAGCTCATAAATATTCATGTATGCAAATACAACGTGCTCAGGAAGTCTCTTGGCCAATCAGACCACGGAAGAGCTCTCTCTCTTTCTGTCTTTCTCTTCCTGTCTCTCTCTCTCTCTCTCTCTCTCTCTCTCATTAGCTGAGGTTGACCATAAGCAGTGTCTGTGTGCGAGTGTGACTTCTGGTGTCCCACACTATTAACACACTCACACACTCACACACTCTGAGCCGCTGTTATTTCTGCGTCATTAAGCCGAGCGAGAGCGAAAGGCCGCTGGTGTTTAATGCGCTCGAGGCCATATGGTGCGGCATGACTGCGCTACACACGCTTATTAACATTTGCGCTAATTATGATGAACACATTGTTCAGATCTGACTCTAATGATTAAATCACACATCTGCCACTCGCTATTCTCAATAAACCCACGTGTTGTCTGTAAACAGGAGTACACACACACACACACACACACATACCTATACTCTGAATATTTATTAATAAACACAAATCAGATCTGTAATAAAGCTGCTCCTAAGCTCACACTCACTAAGCCCCTGTTCAGACGGTGTTTGTTTCTCGCTGTGACGTGTGTAACTGTAGCACTGCACGTGTTCTCCATGTGATAAACTCTCAGTGTCACACTGGGAAAGGTCTCTCTCCATTCTCCAAAGGATATTCTCTCCATTCCTCAGCTCTCAGAGTTGAAGTGAAAAAACTAGGAACAGACAGGAACTAAAGGGAACTAGAGTAGGAACTTGGAACCAGGAAACCCGGAAAACCAGGATATCTAGGAAAACCTGAGAAACAAGCAAATTTGTAGGAAAACCTAGGAGTAAGGGAACTAGGAAAAAATGTAGGAACCAGAGGAACTAAGGGAAGAACATGGAGCAATGAACCAGAAGTGCAGGAATGAGAAGGAACTAAAGGAAGGATACAGGAGGAAGTAGAGGAACTGAAAAGTAATGGAAGACTTGAAAAGACGAATGGAAAACCATGAAACTTTAGAAACTCAACTCAGGGAAGCTAGAAAAACCTAAAGCTGAAGAACTTGAGTTGTCTGTGTGCTCTCCTTGTTGTTTCTCCTCTCTACAGGGTTTCAGACTTGAGCTTTTTCTGGTCCGTGACCCTGTGAACCAGTATCGATGTTTTCATTGATAGGAACTTCAAAGCACTTCTGTATGTCTCTCTGGATTACAGCATCTGTCAAATGATGCTAAATGTAAAGATAAAACCAGTGGAGCTGGAGGAACTGGGAGAACCTTGGAACTAAGGGAACTAGGAACTAGAGGAACCTAAAAAAAAAACATGGAACTTCGGAGAAAGCATTGAACTAGAGGAATAGAAACCCTACAAACTTCAGAAATGGGAGGGACCAGGAACCATGGAACTAGGAAGAGGAAAGGAAACTAGGGATACTAGGATGAATGTAACAACTACAGGAACCATGGAACTGAGGAACCTGGGAAAACCTCAGGAAGTAGAGGATGTGGGAATACAGAACTAGGACCAATAGGACATGGGGAGCTATATCGTGTGAACTGGTGGAAAGGAAACAAGGAGCAGGTGCGGAAAACCGAGAGAGAAAACAATTAGCACAGTGAGTTTAGGAGAACAGGAAACAACGACCATAAAAGGAAATTGCACTGAAATCTGTGAGAATAGAATAAAGATGGATGTGAAAGGTGTGTGTGTGTGTGTTTCTCCCTCTTTCAGTACATCAGATGTGTGTAGATGAGTGTGTGTGTGTGTGTGTGTCAGTAATTGGTCAGCAGTGTGTGTCAGATGTAATTACAGCCCACAACAGCAGGCAGATCTATAGCAATGTGACCTCAGTAGTCACACACACACACACACACACACACACACACGCAGGATTACTGGGTTCTCAGCTTGGTGTCTCTTGTGTTCTCTGCAGTATTTCCAGGTGAGCAGGGTGCTGTGATGTGTAAAAGTCTGGTTTGTGATGAGCAGGTGAGGTTAGAGCATCATCTGCTGCTTCACACTGTCCCTCTGCGGAGAAATCGCCGACCGGAACACCTTTTGTGCTGATATGAGAAAATGAAATCACAGACGAAAAGCAGACTGTAACCACAACAACTCGGATAACGCCTCTGCCGAGCGTAGCAGCTAATTAGCTAGCTGAACTGTCTAGACTTTCTAAAGAAAAATATTATAACTGAGAAAACCTTGAGACTCGGGAAATAAAAAAATACATCTTTTTTTATTT
>NC_080736.1:16454558-16457058 GCF_019097595.1 Hemibagrus wyckioides | reverse complement strand
GCGTGGTCTTTTTTTTTCCATCATGCTCTTCTTCATGTCTTCACTTGTTCACTCGTCTGTTTCTGTAGTGCTTCTGTTTCCTCTCTCACTCGGGATCACACGTTTCTCTGTTCTTTAGCCACGCTGCACTTTTCTGCTACGAATCATCAAAACTCTGAACTCCAGCAGCAGCTGCACCCAATTCTGTTTCTGTCATCACTTGTCGCGCACTTTCCACCAGGCTAGTTCTACATCAGCGACACCGCTAGCTACAGAATGTGATTTTTCTTTAGATAAACAATAATAAACATAATGAATGTGTTTACACTTAAAAACAACTGAAGTGTGTGTGTGTGTGTGTGTGTGTGTGTGTGTGTGTGTGTGTGTTAGGAGGTGGAGGCTGGAAGCCTGATCATGCAGACCCCCTGCGCTGGTTGCAGGTGGACCTGCGCGAGAGGATGGAGGTGGTCGCCGTGGTGACACAGGGTGCATTTGGCAGCTCTGACTGGGTGACCAGTTACACACTGCTGTACAGTGACACTGGGAGAGACTGGAAACAGTATAGACACGAGGACTACGCTGGAGTGAGTCACTTCCTGCAAACTAACACACACACAGAAAGACAGACAGACAGACACACAGACAGATAGGCAGGCAGACATACAGATAGATAGACAGAGAGTGTGAGACAGACAAACAGACTAGATCAGCTAGATCAGCAGACAGACACATAGACAGACAGATAGATAGATAGATAGATAGATAGATAGATAGATAGATAGATTAAATAATCCTGATCATATGATCTCCCTGTGATATGAAGGAAACTGGAGGAGATTTATCTGGATATTAAAAGAAAGGTTCAGTCCTCAGGATAAAACGACAGCCGTCTCTCTCTCTGCAGAGTGGAAACCTCACTCAGTGTCTTGGCTCGATTTCCTCCGCGCCTCATCTTTTTTATCTCTCTCTCCTTTCACTCGTCTTATTTTGACAACTCTGGAATTGATCTGGAGTCGCTGGAGCCAGAGGATGAGAGAGGAAAAACAAACGGGCTTCACCTTCTCCACAATCAATATAGACCATTCAGGGTCTGATCACCGGCATGCTCCGCCCCTGTGGTGATGACAGACAGACAGATATATAGACAGACAGGCAGGCAGACAGACAGACACACAGACAGATAGATAGACAGATAGATAGACAGGCAAACAGGCTGACAGACAGACAGATAGACAGGCAGACGGGTATATTTCAGAGAATCTCAGAAGAGACGGCGTGAGACAGACGGGCGGTCTGGATTTAGTCCTCATAGTTAAAGTGTTGTCATCTTTTTTCGTCTTCGTCTCTGCTGGAGACGTCGAGACACTAATTGCTTCAGCAGCGACACTTTCTCAGGAAAAAAATCCTCTTTGAAGGTGTGGAGCTCTTAATTGGACTGGGACTGAGACGCACCAGGACGTTTTGGAAGGCGTAAAGAGCTTCTTAACTTCACTTAGCTCCAAGGATTTCCTCAGGCTATGCTAACAGCGAGCTCCTGTGCTAGCATACAGTTAGTCATGCTACGCGGTGGGGTGAGAGCTTCCTGTTAGCTTTGTGTGTGTGTGTGTGTGTGTGTGTGTGTATTTACCTGGTCACTAAAGAAGTGACGTTATTTGCACTTTGTTTTCCTGACATGTTTTAAATCAGCAGATAAACCTGTGAATTTTTCCTCTATGTTTTAAAATGGAGTGACAGTTTTAAAAAGTTGCACTAAATAAAAAAAAGAAGAAGAAGAAAGAAAAAATCCCAGAAAACTTACCCTGGAAAACATAGAAGCTTTTCTTCTGCTCATGTCAGCACAGGAAGTTATGAAAAAAGAGAAGGTTATGGTGAGGGGCGGGGCTTATTCCAGTGGTTAATTTCAGAGAGCTTAGCATGATATATTCTGTAAATAAACTGACTTTAAGAGCAAAATGGACAAAAGTCTCGGCAGATACGTCGGATATGAATTTGCACGGTCGTATTGATAGATACAAAGGAAACATTCTGAATCCCAAAGGTTTTCCCAGGGGGATGCTGGAGTTAAGGTTGTGTGTGAGTCACATGGTGGAGTGTTTCATAGCTTCTCCTGATGGCAGCTTGAGAGGTTATTCCCAGTTCAGAAGGAAGGTGGGAATTACAGTGTTATTCAGTGTATAGGTGAGAGCTGGGAATTTTGAATTGTTCCTGTGGGAAGTGTGGTGGGAACACTCTTTAGTTTTTTCCTCTCCACTTGCACTGACCGTTTCCTGCTAGTTAGAGTCTACAAACCACATCTTCCCAGTATGTCAGCTGGAGGAATCCCAGCTCTTCCCAGTTGGAAGGTGGGAATGATGTTTTTCTTGATTCCCCTTTACACTCCACCCACACAGTAAGGCCTGTTTCACTTCCTGTTGTCTTTCAGGTTTTCCCGGGAAACACGGACGCTGATGGTGTGACCCATCACAAACTCCCACACTCCATCCGCACACGCTACCTGAGATTCCTGCCGCAGGACTGGAGC
>NC_080736.1:16439558-16449558 GCF_019097595.1 Hemibagrus wyckioides | reverse complement strand
AATCTCGGAGCAGAGGGATTCTCTGGACGTGGAACTCATCTTCAATGAAGTGACTGCTGTTGTCATGGAAACCTCTTCAGGTTATACACCAGAAAGAGAAGATCCTTGCTTCCTGCTGAACTCGATAAGAACTTGTGGAGTTTTTGTCACTGGAGGTGATCACTTCAGTTGCCAGTGAGCAGTTTTAACTTTGCTCCAAGAGAAGCGTGTTTTAGCAACACCTAAAGACCCTGAGACCTGTGGCACTTTTATTTTTCAAGAAATCCTTTCCAAAAAGTTTAGCTAACTGATAAATTACACACTGACTGATTACAGACACTGAGACCTGGAAGTAAAGTTTATCATGAATGGCTTCCTGAATATTTCTGTAAAGTGACCAGTCTTCTGTAAAACAGTACTGTGTATCATTGTTTATTGGATTGATTTTTCAAATTGCTTCTGTATGACATCAATGTCTGACTTAACACTGTGAGCAGTGCCAGGTGAAGTGAATAAGACTGAGTATCTCCTCATCATGGCACCTGTTAGTGGGTGGGATATATTAGGCAGCAAGTCAACATTTTTTCCTCAAAGTTGATGTTAGAAGCAGGAAAAATGGACAAGCGTAAGGATTTGAGCGAGTTTGATGAAGGACCAAACTGTGATGTCTAGACCACTGGATCAGAGCATCTCCAAAACTGCAGTTCTTGTGGGGTGTTCCCGGTCTGCAGTGGTCAGTATCTATCAAAAGTGGTCCAAGGAAGGAACAGTGCTGAACCGGAGACAGGGTCATGGGCGGTCAAGGCTCATTGATGGACGTGGGGAGAGAAGGCTGGACCGTGTGATCCGATCCAACAGACGAGATACTGTTGATCAAATTGCTAAAGTTAATGCTGGTTCTGATAGAAAGGGGTCAGAATACACAGTGCAGGACGGGTCAGGGCTGTTGTGGCAGAAACGCACAGAATGTTAAAGCTGTGGGGCGAGCACAAACACACATGAGACCGCAGAGGTTGAGTGCAAAAACAAGTGCAACCTTTATTTACAGTGAAAAGAAGCAACATCCAAATTACAGCAACGAGTGATGAGTTTGAAGCAGGGGGAGGGAAACAGAAAAAAACAAGGAATTATCGAGACTAAGAAATAAGGAGATGGAATATGTAACTTAAGGAATTAAGGTCAAAAGGCTGACAGTAGTGGTGCAGGCCTTATCCCAGCTGAAACAGAGCACAGGCTAAAGGTAGAGGAGCAACACCAGGCACGTGTTCTGGTCCAGAAGCATTCCTCGGTGTGGTTTGTAGCGGCCAGGGTCGTTCATGGACTAGGGGCTTCCTGTAGGACAGAGAGGAACATTAGACCTGCAATTTACCAACTTTACCTCTGAGGTGCCTGACCTTGCTTAGCTCTCTCCTCTTCTCTCTCAGGATGAGTGGAGACAGCGGCACTTCTGATTGGTCACCATTGGCACTTCCCCCGGCTTCACCTTGCAGCCATGAAAAGAACTAGCGCTGTCCCCAGTGCTGAAATCACACCTTTTTTTCCTCCAGTGCGGTCATGGTGTTTTGGCGAGGAGCTCTTGTCTGCCTTTTGTAGGTGGCTGGACGTTGACCTGCCGTCTCAGCACATATTTTAAATTGATTTTTAAAAAACATGTTTAAAAGTCAAAGTCTCTCTCTCTCTTTGTCTCTCTCTCTTTCTCTGTAGATGATGCTGAGGCTCACTCCCGCAGCGCTCAGGTCTCCATGACTCTGGGGAGTCTCCTGGATGATCAGCACTGGCACTCAGTCCTGATCGAGCGTTTCAACAAGCAGATCAACCTTACTGTGGACCGAATGACGCGACACTTTCGCTCCGGGGGAACAGGGGACTCGCTGGAGGTCGACTACGAAGTGAGCATTCCATTTTTATTAAGGGAATTTTCAGATTTAGGATGTTTCCTGTTCAACAGATTCCTGAAACCCTGACCTCATTTCTCTGCATCAATCACTATCACTGTCTATCAGTTTAAACTCTGCTTTACTCGACTTTCTGAAGCTCTTTGTGTCCGTTCTGTTCGTATCTTCTTGGTTTCACAAAGCTCAGTATCGGCGGCGTTCCTCTGCCCGGAAAACCAGGAACGTTCCTGCGCAAGAACTTTCACGGCTGTATGGAGAACCTCTACTACAACGGCGTTAACATCATTGATCTGGCCAAGCGCAAGAAACCGCAGATCTACAGCGTGGTGAGTGAAATTTCTCCTTTCTGACGCTTGAGTGGAGTTCTCACAGGGAGATGTTTCAGAGAAGTGTTCAGGCTGTAGAGCCATTAATTCTCACCATGTACAAACTCCGGACTTCTGATGGTGTCTGATCAGAGCTGCATGGTGTCTGATCAGAGCTGCTTTTAATCCGACGTGTCAGCGATCAGAAGTCAGAGTCTCCTGTCGGACCGGGCTGAGATGGAGACGTGAGAGCTCTGGATTGCGGAGAGCTTTCTCTGGCTGTGAGGAATGGACGACTCTCTCAGGGGCTTTTAAACTCCAATTAGTGAAAGGAAATGAAGCATCACACCGTACCCTAGCATGAGAAAGATAGGGCGAGAGAGACAGAGAGAGAGAAAGAGAGAGAGAGAGACAGGGGAGAGAGAGAGAAGGAAAGAGAGGGGTGGGAGCAAGAGGAAGAGAGAGAGAAACAGAGAGAGAATGAGAGGAGCAGCAGATCATACAGAAATATTTCTCCACTGAACAATTATGAAACCCTTCAGAGGAGAAGCTGTGCTTTGTGTTGTCGTTTCTCTGAGCTGCTGAATTAAAAAGAGAAAAATTGGGTTGTTATCACTAATCAATCCCCTGTACACTTACTCCTATTCATTTATCAACCCCCTGTACACTTACTCCTCTTCACTGATCAATCCCATGTACACTTACTCCTCTTTGTTTATCAATCCCCTGTACACTTACTCCTCTTCGTTTATCAATCCCCTGTACACTTACTCCTCTTCAGTAATCAACCCCCTGTACACTTACTCCTCTTCACTAATCAATCCCCTGTACACATACACCTCTTCACTAATCAATCCCCTGTACACTTACTCCTCTTCAGTAATCAATCCCCTGTACACATACTCCTCTTCACTAATCAATCCCCTGTACACTTACACCTCTTCACTTATCAATCCCCTGTACACTTACTCCTCTTCACTAATCAATCCCCTGTACACTTACTCCTTTTCTTTAATCAATCCCCTGTACACTTACTCCTCTTTGTTTATCAATCCCCTGTACACTTACTCCTCTTCGTTTATCAATCCCCTGTACACTTACTCCTCTTCACTAATCAATCCCCTGTACACTTACTCCTCTTCACTGATCAATCCCATGTACACTTACTCCTCTTTGTTTATCAATCCCCTGTACACTTACTCCTCTTCGTTTATCAATCCCCTGTACACTTACTCCTCTTCAGTAATCAACCCCCTGTACACTTACTCCTCTTCACTAATCAATCCCCTGTACACATACACCTCTTCACTAATCAATCCCCTGTACACTTACTCCTCTTCAGTAATCAATCCCCTGTACACATACTCCTCTTCACTAATCAATCCCCTGTACACTTACACCTCTTCACTTATCAATCCCCTGTACACTTACTCCTCTTCACTAATCAATCCCCTGTACACTTACTCCTTTTCTTTAATCAATCCCCTGTACACTTACACCTCTTCACTAATCAATCCCCTGTACACTTACACCTCTTCACTTATCAATCCCCTGTACACTTACTCCTCTTCACTAATCAATCCCCTGTACACTTACTCCTTTTCTTTAATCAATCCCCTGTACACTTACTCCTCTTCAGTAATCAATCCCCTGTACACTTACACCTCTTCAGTAATCAATCCCCTGTACACTTACTCCTCTTCAGTAATCAATCCCCTGTACACTTACTCCTCTTCAGTAATCAATCCCCTGTACACTTACACCTCTTCACTAATCAATCCCCTGTACACTTACTCCTCTTCAGTAATCAATCCCCTGTACACTTACACCTCTTCACTAATCAATCCCCTGTACACTTACTCCTCTTCACTAATCAATCCCCTGTACACTTACTCCTCTTCACTAAGTTATTGTTGTACAGAACAGTGTGTGTTATTGTTGTACAGAACAGTGTGTGTTATTGTTGTACAGAACAGTGTGTTATTGTTGTACAGAACAGTGTGTTATTGTTGTACAGAACAGTGTGTGTTATTGTTGTACAGAACAGTGTGTTATTGTTGTACAGAACAGTGTGTTATTGTTGTACAGAACAGTGTGTGTTATTGTTGTACAGAACAGTGTGTGTGTTATTTTTGTACAGAACAGTGTGTGTGTGTTATTGTTGTACAGAACAGTGTGTGTTATTGTTGTACAGAACAGTGTGTGTTATTGTTGTACAGAACAGTGTGTGTTATTGTTGTACAGAACAGTGTGTTATTGTTGTACAGAACAGTGTTATTGTTGTACAGAACAGTGTTATTGTTGTACAGAACAGTGTGTGTTATTGTTGTACAGAACAGTGTGTTATTGTTGTACAGAACAGTGTGTGTTATTGTTGTACAGAACAGTGTGTGTTATTGTTGTAGAGAACAGTGTGTGTGTTATTGTTGTACAGAACAGTGTGTGTTATTGTTGTACAGAACAGTGTGTGTGTTATTGTTGTACAGAACAGTGTGTGTTATTGTTGTACAGAACAGTGTGTGTGTTATTGTTGTACAGAACAGTGTGTGTTATTGTTGTACAGAACAGTGTGTGTTATTGTTGTACAGAACAGTGTGTGTGTTATTGTTGTACAGAACAGTGTGTGTTATTGTTGTACAGAACAGTGTGTGTTATTGTTGTACAGAACAGTGTGTGTTATTGTTGTACAGAACAGTGTGTTATTGTTGTACAGAACAGTGTGTGTTATTGTTGTACAGATCAGTGTGTGTGTTATTGTTGTACAGAACAGTGTGTGTTATTGTTGTACAGAACAGTGTGTGTGTTATTGTTGTACAGAACAGTGTGTGTTATTGTTGTACAGAACAGTGTGTGTTATTGTTGTACAGAACAGTGTGTGTTATTGTTGTACAGAACAGTGTGTTATTGTTGTACAGAACAGTGTGTGTTATTGTTGTACAGATCAGTGTGTGTGTTATTGTTGTACAGAACAGTGTGTGTTATTGTTGTACAGAACAGTGTGTGTTATTGTTGTACAGAACAGTGTGTGTGTTATTGTTGTACAGAACAGTGTGTGTTATTGTTGTACAGAACAGTGTGTGTTATTGTTGTACAGAACAGTGTGTTATTGTTGTACAGAATAGTGTGTTATTGTTGTACAGAACAGTGTGTGTTATTGTTGTACAGAACAGTGTGTGTTATTGTTGTACAGAACAGTGTGTTATTGTTGTACAGAACAGTGTGTGTTATTGTTGTACAGAACAGTGTGTGTTATTGTTGTACAGAACAGTGTGTTATTGTTGTACAGAACAGTGTGTGTTATTGTTGTACAGAACAGTGTGTTATTGTTGTACAGAACAGTGTGTGTTATTGTTGTACAGAACAGTGTGTGTTATTGTTGTACAGAACAGTGTGTGTTATTGTTGTACAGAACAGTGTGTGTTATTGTTGTACAGAACAGTGTGTGTTATTGTTGTACAGAACAGTGTGTGTTATTGTTGTACAGAACAGTGTGTGTTATTGTTGTACAGAACAGTGTGTGTTATTGTTGTACAGAACAGTGTGTGTTATTGTTGTACAGAACAGTGTGTGTTATTGTTGTACAGAACAGTGTGTGTTATTGTTGTACAGAACAGTGTGTGTTATTGTTGTACAGAACAGTGTGTGTTATTGTTGTACAGAACAGTGTGTGTTATTGTTGTACAGAACAGTGTGTGTTATTGTTGTACAGAACAGTGTGTTATTGTTGTACAGAACAGTGTGTGTTATTGTTGTACAGAACAGTGTGTGTTATTGTTGTACAGAACAGTGTGTGTTATTGTTGTACAGAACAGTGTGTTATTGTTGTACAGAACAGTGTGTGTGTTATTGTTGTACAGAACAGTGTGTGTTATTGTTGTAGAGAACAGTGTGTGTTATTGTTGTACAGAACAGTGTGTGTTATTGTTGTACAGAACAGTGTGTGTGTTATTGTTGTAGAGAACAGTGTGTGTTATTGTTGTACAGAACAGTGTGTGTTATTGTTGTACAGAACAGTGTGTGTGTTATTGTTGTACAGAACAGTGTGTGTGTTATTGTTGTACAGAACAGTGTGTGTTATTGTTGTACAGAACAGTGTGTGTTATTGTTGTACAGAACAGTGTGTGTGTTATTGTTGTACAGAACAGTGTGTGTTATTGTTGTACAGAACAGTGTGTGTTATTGTTGTACAGACCAGTGTGTTATTGTTGTACAGAACAGTGTGTGTTATTGTTGTACAGACCAGTGTGTTATTGTTGTAGAGAACAGTGTGTGTGTTATTGTTGTACAGAACAGTGTGTTATTGTTGTACAGAACAGTGTGTGTGTTATTGTTGTACAGAACAGTGTGTGTTATTGTTGTAGAGAACAGTGTGTGTTATTGTTGTACAGAACAGTGTGTGTTATTGTTGTACAGAACAGTGTGTGTTATTGTTGTAGAGAACAGTGTGTGTTATTGTTGTACAGAACAGTGTGTGTTATTGTTGTACAGAACAGTGTGTTATTGTTGTACAGAACAGTGTGTGTTATTGTTGTAGAGAACAGTGTGTGTTATTGTTGTACAGAACAGTGTGTGTTATTGTTGTACAGATCAGTGTGTGTTATTGTTGTACAGAACAGCGTGTGTGTTGTTGTTGTACAGAACAGTGTGTGTTATTGTTGTACAGAACAGCGTGTGTGTTGTTGTTGTACAGAACAGTGTGTTATTGTTGTACAGAACAGTGTGTTATTGTTGTACAGAACAGTGTGTGTTATTGTTGTAGAGAACAGTGTGTGTTATTGTTGTACAGAACAGTGTGTGTGTTATTGTTGTACAGAACAGTGTGTGTGTTATTGTTGTACAGAACAGTGTGTGTGTTATTGTTGTACAGAACAGTGTGTGTTATTGTTGTACAGAACAGCGTGTGTGTTGTTGTTGTACAGAACAGTGTGTTATTGTTGTACAGAACAGTGTGTGTTATTGTTGTACAGAACAGTGTGTTATTGTTGTACAGAACAGTGTGTGTTATTGTTGTACAGAACAGTGTGTGTTATTGTTGTAGAGAACAGTGTGTGTGTTATTGTTGTACAGAACAGTGTGTGTTATTGTTGTACAGAACAGTGTGTGTGTTATTGTTGTACAGAACAGTGTGTGTTATTGTTGTACAGAACAGTGTGTGTTATTGTTGTAGAGAACAGTGTGTGTTATTGTTGTACAGAAAAGTGTGTGTTATTGTTGTACAGAAGTGTGTTATTGTTGTACAGAACAGTGTGTGTTATTGTTGTACAGAAGTGTGTTATTGTTGTACAGAACAGTGTGTGTTATTGTTGTACAGAACAGTGTGTGTTATTGTTGTACAGACCAGTGTGTTATTGTTGTACAGAACAGTGTGTGTGTTATTGTTGTACAGAACAGTGTGTGTTATTGTTGTAGAGAACAGTGTGTGTGTTATTGTTGTACAGAACAGTGTGTTATTGTTGTACAGAACAGTGTGTGTGTTATTGTTGTACAGAACAGTGTGTGTTATTGTTGTAGAGAACAGTGTGTGTTATTGTTGTACAGAACAGTGTGTGTTATTGTTGTACAGAACAGTGTGTGTTATTGTTGTAGAGAACAGTGTGTGTTATTGTTGTACAGAACAGTGTGTGTGTTATTGTTGTACAGAACAGTGTGTGTTATTGTTGTACAGAACAGTGTGTGTTATTGTTGTACAGACCAGTGTGTTATTGTTGTACAGAACAGTGTGTGTGTTATTGTTGTAGAGAACAGTGTGTGTGTTATTGTTGTACAGACCAGTGTGTTATTGTTGTACAGAACAGTGTGTGTGTTATTGTTGTAGAGAACAGTGTGTGTGTTATTGTTGTACAGAACAGTGTGTTATTGTTGTACAGAACAGTGTGTGTGTTATTGTTGTACAGAACAGTGTGTGTTATTGTTGTAGAGAACAGTGTGTGTTATTGTTGTAGAGAACAGTGTGTGTTATTGTTGTACAGAACAGTGTGTGTGTTATTGTTGTACAGAACAGTGTGTGTTATTGTTGTACAGAACAGTGTGTGTTATTGTTGTACAGAACAGTGTGTTATTGTTGTACAGAATAGTGTGTTATTGTTGTACAGAACAGTGTGTGTTATTGTTGTACAGACCAGTGTGTGTTATTGTTGTACAGAACAGTGTGTGTTATTGTTGTACAGAACAGTGTGTTATTGTTGTACAGAACAGTGTGTGTTATTGTTGTACAGAACAGTGTGTGTTATTGTTGTACAGAACAGTGTGTTATTGTTGTACAGAACAGTGTGTGTTATTGTTGTACAGAACAGTGTGTTATTGTTGTACAGAACAGTGTGTGTTATTGTTGTACAGAACAGTGTGTGTTATTGTTGTACAGAACAGTGTGTGTTATTGTTGTACAGAACAGTGTGTGTTATTGTTGTACAGAACAGTGTGTGTTATTGTTGTACAGAACAGTGTGTGTTATTGTTGTACAGAACAGTGTGTGTTATTGTTGTACAGATCAGTGTGTGTGTTATTGTTGTACAGAACAGTGTGTTATTGTTGTACAGAACAGTGTGTGTTATTGTTGTACAGAACAGTGTGTGTTATTGTTGTACAGAACAGTGTGTTATTGTTGTACAGAACAGTGTGTGTTATTGTTGTACAGAACAGTGTGTGTTATTGTTGTACAGAACAGTGTGTTATTGTTGTACAGAACAGTGTGTTATTGTTGTACAGAACAGTGTGTTATTGTTGTACAGAACAGTGTGTGTTATTGTTGTACAGACCAGTGTGTGTTATTGTTGTACAGAACAGTGTGTGTTATTGTTGTACAGAACAGTGTGTGTTATTGTTGTACAGAACAGTGTGTTATTGTTGTACAGAACAGTGTGTGTTATTGTTGTACAGAACAGTGTGTGTTATTGTTGTACAGAACAGTGTGTGTTATTGTTGTACAGAACAGTGTGTTATTGTTGTACAGAACAGTGTGTGTGTTATTGTTGTACAGAACAGTGTGTGTTATTGTTGTAGAGAACAGTGTGTGTTATTGTTGTACAGAACAGTGTGTGTTATTGTTGTACAGAACAGTGTGTGTGTTATTGTTGTAGAGAACAGTGTGTGTTATTGTTGTACAGAACAGTGTGTGTTATTGTTGTACAGAACAGTGTGTGTGTTATTGTTGTACAGAACAGTGTGTGTGTTATTGTTGTACAGAACAGTGTGTGTTATTGTTGTACAGAACAGTGTGTGTTATTGTTGTACAGAACAGTGTGTGTGTTATTGTTGTACAGAACAGTGTGTGTTATTGTTGTACAGAACAGTGTGTGTTATTGTTGTACAGACCAGTGTGTTATTGTTGTACAGAACAGTGTGTGTTATTGTTGTACAGACCAGTGTGTTATTGTTGTAGAGAACAGTGTGTGTGTTATTGTTGTACAGAACAGTGTGTTATTGTTGTACAGAACAGTGTGTGTGTTATTGTTGTACAGAACAGTGTGTGTTATTGTTGTAGAGAACAGTGTGTGTTATTGTTGTACAGAACAGTGTGTGTTATTGTTGTACAGAACAGTGTGTGTTATTGTTGTAGAGAACAGTGTGTGTTATTGTTGTACAGAACAGTGTGTGTTATTGTTGTACAGAACAGTGTGTTATTGTTGTACAGAACAGTGTGTGTTATTGTTGTAGAGAACAGTGTGTGTTATTGTTGTACAGAACAGTGTGTGTTATTGTTGTACAGATCAGTGTGTGTTATTGTTGTACAGAACAGCGTGTGTGTTGTTGTTGTACAGAACAGTGTGTGTTATTGTTGTACAGAACAGCGTGTGTGTTGTTGTTGTACAGAACAGTGTGTTA